>NC_092150.1:76439205-76461705 GCF_045791955.1 Oncorhynchus clarkii lewisi
CCTGTTCTAGTCCTCTCCTGTTCTGCTCCTCTCCTCTCCTGTTCTAGTCCTCTCCTGTTCTGCTCCTCTCCTCTCCTGTTCCAGTCCTCTCCTGTTCTGTCCCTCTCCTGTTCTAGTCCTCTCGTGTTCTGTTCCTCTCCTGTTCTGTTCCTCTCCTGTTCTAGTCCTCTCCTGTGCCTCTCCTGTTCTAGTCCTCTCGTAGCCCTCTCCTGTTCTAGTCCTCTCCTGTTCTGCTCCTTTCCTGTTCTAGTCCTCTCCTGTTCTGCTCCTCTCCTCTCCTGTTCTAGTCCTCTCCTGTTCTGCTCCTCTCCTCTCCTGTTCTAGTCCTCTCCTGTTCTGCTCCTCTCCTCTCCTGTTCCAGTCCTCTCCTGTTCTGTTCCTCTCCTGTTCTAGTCCTCTATTTTTATAGTCCTCTCCTGTTCTGCTCCTCTCCTAGTCCTCTCCTAGTCCTCTCCTGTTCTAGTCCTCTCATGTTCTAGTCCTCTCCTGTTCTAGTCCTCTCCTGTTCTAGTCCTCTCCTGTTCCTCTCCTGTACTAGTCCTCTCCTAGTCCTCTCCTAGTCCTCTCCTGTTCTAGTCCTCTCATGTTCTGCTCCTCTCCTCTCCTGTTCCTCTCCTGTTCTAGTCCTCTCCTAGTCCTCTCCTGTTCTAGTCCTCTCATGTTCTGCTCTTCTCCTGTCCTGTTCCTCTCCTGTTCTACTCCTCTCTTGTTCTGGTCCTCTCCTGTTCCTCTCCTGTGCTGGTCCTCTCTTGTTCCTCTCCTGTTCTGGTCCTCTCTTGTTCTGGTCCTCTCCTCTCCTCTCCTGTCCTGGAGCTCTCCTGTTCTGGCCTTCTCCTGTTCCTCTCCTGTTCTGCTCCTCTCCTGTTCTACTCCTCTCCTGTTCTGGTCCTCTCCTGTTCCTCTCCTGTTCTTGTCCTCTCTTGTTCCTCTGCTGTTCTGTTCCTCTCTTGTTCTGCTCCTCTCCTCTCCTGTTCCTCTCATGTTCTAGTCCTCTCCTGTTCTAGTCCTCTCCTGTTCCTCTCCTGTTCTGCTCCTCTCCTCTCCTGTTCTAGTCCTCTCCTGTTCTGCTCCTCTCATGTTCTAGTCCTCTCCTGTTCTGCTCCTCACCTCTCCTGCTCCTCACCTCTCCTGTTCCTCTCCTGTTCTAGTCCTCTCCTGATCCTCTCCTGTTCTAGTCCTCTCGTAGTCCTCTCCTGTTCTAGTCCTCTCCTGTTCTAGTCCTCTCCTGTTCTGCTCCTCTCCTCTCCTGTTCCAGTCCTCTCCTGTTCTAGTCCTCTCCTGTTCTGCTCCTTTCCTGTTCTAGGCCTCTCCTGTTCTGCTCCTCCTATCCTGTTCTAGTCCTCTCCTGTTCTAGTCCTCTCCTGTTCTGCTCCTCTCCTCTCCTGTTCCAGTCCTCTCCTGTTCTGCTCCTCTCCTCTCCTGTTCCTCTCCTGTTCTAGTCCTCTCATGTTCTAGTCCTCTCCTGTTCTGCTCCTCTCCTCTCCTGTTCCAGTCCTCTCCTGTTATACTCCTCTCCTGTTCTGGTCCTCTCCTGTTCTGGTCCTCTCAGGTTCCTCTCCTGTTCTGGTCCTCTCTTGTTCTGGTTCTCTCCTGTTCTGGTCCTCTCTTGTTCCTCTCCTGTTCTGGTCCTCTCTTGTTCTGGTCCTCTCCTGTCCTGGTCCTCTCCTGTTCTGGCCCTCTCCTGTTCCTCTCCTGTTCTGCTCCTCTCCTGTTCTAGTCCTCTCCTGTTCTACTCCTCTCCTGTTCTGGTCCTCTCCTGTTCCTCTCTTGTTCTGGTGCTCTCTTGTTCCTCTCCTGTTCTAGTCCTCTCTTGTTCTGGTCCTCTCCTGTTCTTCTCCTGTTCTACTTCTCTCCTGTTCTGGTCCTCCCCTGTTCCTCTCCTGTTCTGCTCCTCTCCTGTTCTGGTCCTGTTCTGGTCCTCTCCTGTTCTGCTCCTCTCCTGTTCTGGTCCTCTCTTTTTCCTCTCCTGTTCTAGTCCTCTCTTGTTCTGGTCCTCTCCTCTCCCTTTCTTTTCCTGTTCTGCTCCTCTCCTCTCCTGTTCCTCTCCTGTTCTGCTCCTCTCCTGTTCTGGTCCTGTTCTGGTCCTCTCATGTTCTGGTCCTCTCCTGTTCTGCTACTCTCCTGTTCTGGTCCTCTATTGTTCCTCTCCTGTTCTAGTCCTCTCTTGTTCTGGTCCTCTCCTCTCCCTTTTCTTTCCTGTTCTGCTCCTCTCCTCTCCTGTTCCTCTCCTGTTCTGCTCCTCTCATCTCCTGTTCCTCTCCTGTTCTGCTCCTCTCCTGTTCTGGTCCTGTTCTGCTCCTCTCCTGTTCTGGTCCTCTCCTGTTCTGCTCCTCTCCTGTTCTGGTCCTCTCTTGTGCCTCTCCTGTTCTAGTCCTCTCTTGTTCTGGTCCTCTCCTCTCCCTTTCCTTTCCTGTTCTGCTCCTCTCCTCTCCTGTTCCTCTCCTGTTCTGCTCCTCCCCTGTTCTGGTCCTGTTCTGGTCCTCTCCTGTTCTGGTCCTCTCCTCTCCTGTTCCTCTCCTGTTCTGCTCCTCTCCTGTTCTGGTCCTGTTCTGGTCCTCTCCTGTTCTGGTCCTCTCCTGTTCTGCTACTCTCCTGTTCTGGTCCTCTCAGGTTCCTCTCCTGTTCTGGTCCTCTCTTGTTCTGGTTCTCTCCTGTTCTGGTCCTCTCTTGTTCCTCTCCTGTTCTGGTCCTCTCTTGTTCTGGTCCTCTCCTGTCCTGGTCCTCTCCTGTTCTGGCCCTCTCCTGTTCCTCTCCTGTTCTGCTCCTCTCCTGTTCTAGTCCTCTCCTGTTCTACTCCTCTCCTGTTCTGGTCCTCTCCTGTTCCTCTCTTGTTCTGGTCCTCTCTTGTTCCTCTCCTGTTCTAGTCCTCTCTTGTTCTGGTCCTCTCCTGTTCTTCTCCTGTTCTACTTCTCTCCTGTTCTGGTCCTCCCCTGTTCCTCTCCTGTTCTGCTCCTCTCCTGTTCTGGTCCTGTTCTGGTCCTCTCCTGTTCTGCTCCTTTCCTGTTCTGGTCCTCTCTTTTTCCTCTCCTGTTCTAGTCCTCTCTTGTTCTGGTCCTCTCCTCTCCCTTTCCTTTCCTGTTCTGCTCCTCTCCTCTCCTGTTCCTCTCCTGTTCTGCTCCTCTCATCTCCTGTTCCTCTCCTGTTCTGCTCCTCTCCTGTTCTGGTCCTGTTCTGGTCCTCTCCTGTTCTGGTCCTCTCCTGTTCTGCTCCTCTCCTGTTCTGGTCCTCTCTTGTGCCTCTCCTGTTCTAGTCCTCTCTTGTTCTGGTCCTCTCCTCTCCCTTTCCTTTCCTTTTCTGCTCCTCTCCTCTCCTGTTCCTCTCCTGTTCTGCTCCTCCCCTGTTCTGGTCCTGTTCTGGTCCTCTCCTGTTCTGGTCCTCTCCTCTCCTGTTCCTCTCCTGTTCTGCTCCTCTCCTGTTCTGGTCCTGTTCTGGTCCTCTCCTGTTCTGGTCCTCTCCTGTTCTGCTACTCTCCTGTTCTGGTCCTCTCTTGTGCCTCTCCTGTTCTAGTCCTCTCTTGTTCTTTTCCTCTCCTCTCCCTTTCCTTTCCTGTTCTGCTCCTCTCCTCTCCTGTTCTGCTCCTCTCCTGTTCCTCTCCTGTTCTGCTCCTCCCCTGTTCTAGTCCCGCCACACTAGTTTGTGCGTTACGTTCTCACAGGCTTTAAAGGGAAAAGGGTATAAAAACAAAGAAACAACAGGAAAAAGAAGTTAAATGGAAAGTGTAAATTGTTGAGCTGCCAGACATGCCTGTTTGGTAGGCTGGGTCCTTAGACATTGTATTGGAACAAAAGATAAATGTTGTATCGTCAGGCTTCCTCTGATAAAGGTAACACACTTCTGAGAATCGACAGTGAAAGGGGGATGAAAATAAAATCGCTGCCAAACTCTAAATGCTGTAAGGCTGCTGTATAACTTGAAAGGCTTTGTTTGTGCTTGGGTTAGTCCTTTTAGTCCTGCTTCTCTCTGGGAATTCTGATTAGGACTGCTTCTTTTCCACTGCTACGACACACACACACACAGATACACACACACTAGGGCACACAGACACATACACACACACACTAGGGAACACACATACAGACACACACAGACACACACATAGGGCACTCTCTCTCTCTCTCCCTCTCTCTGTCTCTCTCTCTCCCTCTCCCTCTCTCTCTATCTTTCTCTCCTCTCTCTCTCCCTCTCCCGCTCTCTCTCTCCTTCTCTCTCTCTCCCTCTCTCTGTCTCTCCCTCTCCCTCTCTCTCTCTCTCTCTCTCTCTCTCTCCCTCTCTCTGTCTCTCTCCCACTCTCTCTCTCTATCACCCCCTTTCTCTCTCTCTCTGTCTCTATCATCCCCCTTCTCTCACCCTCTCTCTATCTCCCTCTCTCTCTCTCTCCTTCTCTCTCTCCCTCTCTCTCTCTCTCCCTCTCTCTCTCCCTCTCCCTCTCTCTCCCTCTCTCTCTCTCTCTCCTTCTCTGTCTCTCTCTCTCTCTCTCTCTCTCTCTCTCTCTCTCTCTCTCTCTCTCTTCTCTCTCTCTATGTCTCTCTTCCTCTCTCTGTCTCTCTGTCTCTCTCTCTCTCTGTCTCTATCATCCCCCTTCTCTCACCCTCTCTCTCTCCCTCTCTCCATCATTACACATCCTTTATTCTTGATTGAACCCACATGTAACAAAAGCATAAGCTGCCCTCTATGGTGCCAACGCTGTGTGTGCCACAGCCAGTGAGGTGAATTTAAAAGCTAAATGGATTGACCTAAAGATGGAGAGCAGCCATGTAACCAAGCCAGGCCAACTCCCAGACAGACAGCCTGAGTGATCAGCAGCCTGACCGATCAGCAGCCTGACCCATGGTATAAATGTTTTCAGTGTTAGGTTCAAGTGTTATCACCATGCCTGCTAAGTGCTAACTTAGTTTCAGAGAGATCCATCCTTCAGTGTGCTTCGGTCCTGCTCCTGGAGAGCTACGTGGTGTCCAGGGTTTTGTACCAGCCCAGCACTATCCCTGTTTTAATCAAACAACAATCTTGGGCCCATCTCTCCAGTAGTAGTTCAGGGGTCGATGTGTAAGAAATAAACAGTGATGCTCTGTAAATGTCTATGGAGACACACCATGATGTGAGGTTGTGGTAAAGCTGACCTAGCGGAGACATAATGGCTTCATGGTTATATGACTTATATGATTATGCTTCACCGAATGAGGTGAGACCGTACAGAGCATGACGAAGCTTTGTAAAGTTTATTGTTGGCCTATTTCTGCATGCGCCCATTATTCAAAATCCACTGTGACACCGTTCATTCAAATCACCTGACACAGTTCACAGTCACACACACAGATGAGGAGTACTGACCAAGACATCAGAGTAACTGTTACAGTATGCTCCCTCAGGATGTCAGCGAAGGGGGAAAGGGAACAGCCCAACAACAGGGATGACAAAACACTACACACACCAACATTATATTATACACTACAACTGTTTCTACTGTACAAGTATCTCTGTTTCCACACGTTCAAACGATGACAGAGGATCTTCTATCTCCCGTTGAGTCTTTTCCCTTGCGGTGTTGAACAAACGGTGCACATAGAACACTGTACAGTATGTGTGAAATATTGTTTGTGCTTTCCAGTGCCAGAGGCTCTGTTCAATGACAGTTTGATGTAGGCTAGATCATTCAGAGGCCTGATGGTGGAACAGACTCTCTCTCTCTCCTGCTCTCTCTTTCCATCACTCTCTCTCACCACTCTCTCTCCTGCTCTATCTCCATCACTCTCTCTCTCCTGCTCTCTCCATCACTCTCTCTCACCACTCTCTCTCTTGCTCTGTCTCCATCACTCTCTCTCTCCTGCTCTCTCTCCATCACTCTCTCTCACCACTCTCTCTCCTGCTCTCTCTCCATCACTCTCTCTCTCCATCACTCTCTCTCTCCTGCTCTGTCTCCATCACTCTCTCTCTCCTGCTCTGTCTCCATCACTCTCTCCTGCTCTCTCTCTCTCTCTCCTGCTCTCTTTCCATCACTCTCTCTCACCACTCTCTCTCCTACTCTGTCTCCATCACTCTCTCTCCCCTGCTCTCTCTCCATCACTCTCTCCTGCTCTCTCCATCTATATCTTGCTCTCTTTCTGCTTTATCTGTCTATCTCAAACACATACAGACACTCCTTATCCTTCCTTTACAGCTCTCCCCTTATTGAGTTATAATGCATCGTTTTCTACATTGATAATGGGATATTGTGGCGTCAGTCAGACGATAAGAGTGAAAACCATTGATTAGAATATGTGATTTGTTTGTTTGAATATTCAACTGACAGCTAGCAATATATTTGTTTTGTTTGAATATCTGACAGTGAGATAATATGATAACTGATCCAGCAAGTGATTTGTTTGTTCAAAAGCTTCATTTATTTTAGAGTAATGTGCCATGGTTTACAGTTTATTTTTCTCTGCCAATCCTGGCAGAGATTGGATTGTGTTTTCCTCTCATATGCCAAGTCCATTTTTCATCAAAACATCTTTCTTGTTCCCCGGCCGTGCAGTCAAGTCCTTAATGTGCTTGAGGTCAATGGCTGTCAACCATTGTTGAAATATATTACGTCTGTATGGAGTAAATACAGAATGTGAATAGAAGACTCAACAGATAGGGTCAACATTGGCCTTGGTGCTGTTTTGACATACAACTCCAACATGTAAGGCATCATTTAAATAGATTTAAATAAACATTGCAGCGGGCAGCCACAACCATTACTGTCAGTTAGATGTTTACATGTCGGAGCCGCGACGACTAAGCTTACTGTTATTCTGTTGGTCAAATAAAGCTGCTCTCGCTTCCTTGTTTAAATGGTGTATGACATCAAAATCCCCAGAGACCTGAAGACTATTGTCTTCCTGGATCTAGAAATGCATTGGCCTATATGGGTCAATGGTATTGACGATGCTTCGTGTAGTGTGTTGGGTTGTTTGGGATGCTGGTTTGAATTCCGGGTCTGCCTCAGCAGGGATGAACCAAGCTAAATTACACTTGGTACTAGGTCAGAAAGGCTCGTTTTCAAAACCCTCATTAGACGACTTTACACCAACAACCCCAGGATCTCCTAAAAACAAACCTTTCTGTCCTTTCACATGGGGTGAAACCACAACTGCAATGAAGGCTGGATGAATATCAACTGCTGGGATCAATAATCACCCAAATATTGAGACCTATACGGTACAAAATGTATGTAGTTCTGTCCTTGAGCTGTTCTGGTCTATTGCTGTTGTGTATTATGTCATGGTTCATGTTCTGTGTGGACCCCAGGAAGAGTAGCTGCTGCTTTTTGAACAGCTAGTGGGGATCTAATAAAATACCACATCTTTAAGTCAATGGATCGAGTTGGGCTCCTCCTGGTTGGTTGGTTTAATAGATGGAATTGTGACCTGTGTGCCATCAGGGTGAGGAGTCAGAGGTTAGGGGTAGGGATAAGGTGTCTCTCTAGAGCTGTCCTGTTAGGATCAATCCCATTTCACTTCAATCATTTCAGAAAAAAATCTGATTCAAGAATGTTAAAACACATTTTTTTAATGCAGATTTGTCCTTGAATTGACATGTCCTATCGTTTCCAGAATTGACTGAAATGAAATGGCATTGACCCCAACCCTCGCTTCAAACAGCTTTCTGTAAGCCTAGGGCACCTCTCAGCATTTAAGTAAGAGCCATTGACATTTCCACGCTTCAAGCTGCTTTCTGTTGTTGCCATGACGATGCAGAGATCCATGACACGTTAGGTCCGTTGTCGTTTTGATGTGGTTGAGGACTCAAGGACCCCCTTGAGCATCCGTTGCTGTGATTTGACTAGCCAGTAGCCACACCGCAGTCTAGCCAGGTTGATCCTTTGTCTTTATCTTACCTTGACGTTTGATGTCTCTGAGAGATAGATGAGTTTATAGATCAGGATAGGTAGAGCAGCCCTGGCTGTGGCTCAATAGTCTAAAGTAGCTTCCTCTCACCTTGCCTCTTCTGGATCACAAATTTGTTTTCGTTCTCTTTTTCTCTCTCTCCCTCTCTCCCATCTTGTGCTCTCTCTCTCTCTCATTGTCTCTCTGACTTTCTGACTCACCCAAACTAACTCCTAATCATTAAAGACCTAATTTAATTTAATTGATTTCACTGTAGTAATCTGGAATGACAAATTACATTTTCAAGATATTTGCACTGCCAGTTTTTTCTGAAAATGAGTTAGTGAGAGAGTGAGTGAATGAATGAATGAAGACTTAACAGCTGCTAAATTAGCATTAGCGTGTCTATGGGATGCTGAGTGGAGATTAGCATTAAGCTACTAAATGCTGTCTGTCCGTTTGGACTAATGAAAGATGTTTTTACCGCCACACACCCTCTCTTTCATTCATTCATTACTTCACTTTTCTCCCCAGAAACTCTCCTCTTCACTTCACTTATTAATTTAGCTGTCTGTCTAAATCAGAGAGACTTGTGCAGGTCACAGTGCATTTTGCACCCCGTTTCCCTGACAGTAATAGAGACATTGGATGGGGAGGATGAAATATCCGTTGCTTTCTCTGCTGCCTGTAAGACTCTGTTCCTGGTATTTCCATTAGTGAGAGGTTAAACAACATCGTCCATCTCTTTTTCATTTTTACATTTTTATTGAACCTTTATTTAACTAGGCAAGTCTTCCCCATGTGTGATAATTGGTGTTGGAACGATCTACAGTAGCTGTGTTCCTTCTCTTAGAGGTAATGTGAAACCTAATACAGTCATTGACACACACAACCCAGTGTCATAGTCATTATACAGCTAGACTCATATCACACACACACACACACACACACACACACACACACACACACACACACACACAGAAAGTTACTTCATTCACAAATTCATTGTAAACCATGACCCCCCCCCAGCTCCTCCCTCTAGCCGACAGCACAGACTCTGACAATACCTTGACTCAGCAAATTACATTACATTGTGAACCATGACCCCCTCACCCTCTAGCCAACAACACAGACTCTCATAATACCTTGACTCAGCAAATTACATTACATTGTGAACCATGACCCCCTCCCCCTCTAGCCGACAGCTCACACTCTGACAATACATTGACTCAGCAAATTACATTACATTGTGAACCATGACCCCCCCCCCCCCTCTAGCCGACAGCTCACACTCTGACAATACCTTGACTCAGCAAATTACATTACATTGTGAACCATGACCCCCTTCCCCTCTAGCCGACAGCTCACACTCTGACAATACCTTGACTTGGCAAATTACATTACATTGTGAACCATGACCCCCTTCCCCTCTAGCCGACAGCTCACACTCTGACAATACCTTGACTTGGCAAATTACATTACATTGTGAACCATGACCCCCTCCCCCTCTAGCCGACAGCACAGACTCTGACAATACCTTGACTCAGCAAATTACATTACATTGTGAAGCATGACCCCCTCCCCCTCTAGCCGACAGCTCACACTCTGACAATACCTTGATGTCTGCAAGGAGATGTTTGGGGACAGATTGTCTGGCAGGCTTTATAAACATGCACTGTCATCAGAGTACTCTCTCCACCCCAAATGGCAGCTGTAGCTGTGTCTGCAATGTGACAATGCAGACAACAAATAAATACATAACGACATCATATAAATAAACATGACCGTTGACAACCAACAACATTTAAAGAACAGATTGAAACTGACAGCTAGCTCTTCGCTT
This sequence comes from Oncorhynchus clarkii lewisi, assembly GCF_045791955.1. Lineage (NCBI taxonomy): Eukaryota > Metazoa > Chordata > Actinopteri > Salmoniformes > Salmonidae > Oncorhynchus > Oncorhynchus clarkii. The sequence goes on from NC_092150.1 coordinate 76,448,896, forward strand.
CTGAACTTGAGGAAAGTTTTGAAAAATGTTCCACCTAGGAGGTCAGACGAGGTATCAGACAGTGCATAGTTGGATTGTCCATCTCCAAACTTCTCCTGGATTCTCCCTCTGTCCCTCTCTATCCCCCTCTCATCTCTTCTCTCTTCTCCTCTGTCCCTCTCTATCCCCCTCTCATCTCTTCTCCCTTCTCCTCTGTCCCTCTCTGTCCCCCTCTCATCTCTTCTCCCTTCTCCTCTGTCCCTCTCTATCCCCCTCTCATCTCTTCTCCCTTCTCCTCTGTCTCTCTATGTCCCCCTCTCATCTCTTCTCCCTTCTCCCCTGTCCCTCTCTGTCCCCCTCTCATCTCTTCTCCCTTCTCCTCTGTCCCTCTATCCCCCTCTCATCTCTTCTCTCTTCTCCTCTGTCCCTCTCTATCCCCCTCTCATCTCTTCTCCCTTCTCCTCTGTCCCTCTCTGTCCCCCTCTCATATCTTCTCCCTTCTCCCCTGTCCCTCTCTGTCCCCCTCTCATCTCTTCTCCCTTCTTCTCTGTCCCTTTCTGTCCCCCTCTCATCTCTTCTCCCTTCTCCTCTGTCCCTCTCTGTCCCCCTCTCATCTCTTCTCCCTTCTCCTCTGTCCCTCTCTGTCCCCCTCTCATCTCTTCTCCCTTCTCCTCTGTCCCTCTCTATCCCCCTCTCATCTCTTCTCCCTTCTCCTCTGTCTCTCTCTGTCCCCCTCTCATCTCTTCTCCCTTCTCCCCTGTCCCTCTCTGTCCCCCTCTCATCTCTTCTCCCTTCTCCTCTGTCCCTCTATCCCCCTCTCATATCTTCTCTCTTCTCCTCTGTCCCTCTCTATCCCCCTCTCATCTCTTCTCCCTTCTCCTCTGTCCCTCTCTGTGCCCCTCTCATATCTTCTCCCTTCTCCCCTGTCCCTCTCTGTCCCCCTCTCATCTCTTCTCCCTTCTGCTCTGTCCCTCTCTGTCCCCCTCTCATCTCTTCTCCCTTCTCCTCTGTCCCTCTCTATCCCCCTCTCATCTCTTCTCCCTTCTTCTCTGTCCCTCTCTGTCCCCCTCTCATCTCTTCTCCCTTCTCCTCTGTCCCTCTCTATCCCCCTCTCATCTCTTCTCCCTTCTCCTCTGTCCCTCTCTGTCCCCCTCTCATCTCTTCTCCCTTCTCCTCTGTCCCTCTCTATCCCCCTCTCATCTCTTCTCCCTTCTCCTCTGTCCCTCTCTATCCCCCCTCTCATCTCTTCTCCCTTCTCCTCTGTCCCTCTCTATCTCCCTCTCATCTCTTCTCCCTTCTCCTCTGTCCCTCTCTGTCCCCCTCTCATCTATTCTCTCTTCTCCTCTGTCCCTCTCTATCCCCCTCTCATCTCTTCTCCCTTCTCCTCTGTCCCTCTCTATCCCCCTCTCATCTCTTCTCCCTTCTCCTCTGTCCCTCTCTGTCCCCCTCTCATATCTTCTCCCTTCTCCCCTGTCCCTCTCTGTCCCCCTCTCATCTCTTCTCCCTTATTCTCTGTCCCTCTCTGCCCCCCTCTCATCTCTTCTCCCTTCTCCTCTGTCCCTCTCTATCCCCCTCTCATCTCTTCTCCCTTCTCCTCTGTCCCTCTCTGTCCCCCTCTCATTTCTTCCCCCTTCTCCTCTGTCCCTCTCTATCCCCCTCTCATCTCTTCTCCCTTCTCCTCTGTCCCTCTCTATCCCCCCCTCTCATCTCTTCTCCCTTCTCCTCTGTCCCTCTCTATCTCCCTCTCATCTCTTCTCCCTTCTCCTCTGTCCCTCTCTGTCCCCTCTCATCTCTTCTCCCTTCTCCTCTGTCCCTCTCTTTCCCCCTCTCATATCTTCTCCCTTCTCCTCTGTCCCTCTCTATCCCCCTCTCATATCTTCTCCCTTCTCCTCTGTCCCTCTCTATCCCCCTCTCATCTCTTCTCCCTTCTCCTCTGTCCCTCTCTATCCCCCTCTCATCTCTTCTCCCTTCTCCTCTGTCCCTCTCTATCCCCCTCTCATCTCTTCTCCTTTCTCCTCTGTCCCTCTCTATCCCCCTCTCATCTCTTCTCCCTTCTCCTCTGTCCCTCTCTGTCCCCCTTTCATCTCTTCTCCTCTGTCCCATTTGAGCTGTGGAGCTCAGTCCGGAGCCTAACTGTGTCAGTAATGTGGGTCAGAAGCCTTTCTTCTCCTTAGCCTGTCGATTAAATTTGTTAAGATGATAAGAAGGTCTCAAATTGAACCAGCTCAGAGGTACTGTGGTGCTTTGGGGAGCCTGCAGACTACCGTACTTAAAATACGACTGGCCTAAGAGAACATTAAGGGAGAGAGAGAGAGAGAGAGAGAGAGAGCTTCTACAGATGTTTCCCATGTTGTTTCCACCCGCTACCCTTCCAACTAGGTTTAGACCAGCTTCAGGCACTACATGCAATTCAATGTGGCACCAGGTAGCCTAGCGGTTAAGAGCGTTGGGTCGGTAACCCGAAAAGTTGCTGTTTCGAATCCCTGAACCGACTGGGTGATAGGAGTAGACAGAGGAACAGCAGTTAGCCCATCAGAGAGAGAGAGAGGGAGAGAGAGAGAGGGGGGGGGGGAATTGGGGGAAATTCCACAGTGTGCCATCACAGCAGCAAGTTTGTGACATGTTGCCACGAGAAAAGGGCAACCAGTGAAGAACAAACACTATTGTAAATACAACCCATATTTATGCTTATTTATTTTCCCTTGTGTTCTTTAACCATTTCTACATTGTTACAACACTGTATATATATATATATATAAAGCCTTTACTGTCTTTGGAAACGACTGACATTCTCTTACAGCTCTGAGAGAAGAGATTTGGGTGGGAAGCTCTAGTGACAGAGTAGATTGTCATGGTTGACTGACACCATATGGTTGACATGCTGTTGTCGTAATAGAGGGACTTGTAGCCTCTGTTGTTGCTGGTTATAAATATTGTTCATGTTACTAGAGTAATTAGAGTTACACAGATAGCTATAACAATAATGCCAATTGTTGAGCTGTTTAATCTGAATCAGTTTTCTTGCTCTGTGTGACAGTTTACACACACACACACACACACACACACACACACACACACACACACACACACACACACACACACACACACAGACACACACACACACCGGGTGAATCAAATAAAAGTCTGCAGAGTGTTTTATATTCGCCAGGGGAGCGAGTGGTCTGTCCTCTCTTCTCCCCTGGTGTTATCTCTCTGGGTTATTTATGGACGTTTCAGACCCACCAGGAGCTTCCTCTCTGAACCTACCATCACACACACACACACACACACACACACGCACGCGCGCGCACACACACGTGCACACACACGCGCGCACACACACACACACACACACAGACAAACTCATGGACTAGAGGGAGAGATAGAGAGAGAGAGAGAGAGAGAGAGAGAGAGAGAGAGAGAGAGAGAGAGAGAGAGAGAGAGAGAGAGAGAGAGAGAGAGAGAGAGACACAGAGAGAGAGAGAGAGAGAGAGAGAAAGAGGGAGAGAGATAGAGAGAGAGAGAGGAAGAGGGAGAGAGAAAGATAAGCAGATTCAGATTCGATTTGGTTTACTAAGATCCCCATTAGCCCATGCCAATGGCAGCAGCTAGTCTTTCTGGGGTCCGACGTGTAACGAAAAATACATTGTGTTCATCTATCAGTTACACATACTATACACAAGTAGGTCACATGGTGGAGAGGCGTGGTGCCGTGAGGTGATGCTTTATTTGTTTTTAAACCAGGTTTTCTGTTCACTTGCGCTATATGAGATGGAAGGGAGTTCCATGCACTCATCACTCTGTATAATACTGTACGTTTCCTTGAATTTGTCCTGGACCTGGGGACTGTGAAAAGACCCCTGATGACATGTCTGGTGTGGTAAGTGTGTGTTTCAGAGAGACAGAGGGAGGCATACCGGTTGCTTGGCTTCCAGAGGGAAAATGAAAAATGTATTTCCATTAACCCACTTTGTCCTGAGGTACAGGTAGAGGTAAAGGTAGAGGTAGAGGTAGAGGTGGTAATGGTAGAGGAGGTAGTGGTAAAGGAGGAGGTAGAAGTGGAGGTAGAGGAGGTAGAGGTAAAGGAGGTAGAGGTGGCGGAGGAGAAGGTAGAGGTGGAGGTAGAGGTGGGGGTAGAGCAGGTAGAGGTGGAGGTAGAGGAGGTAGTGGTGGAGGTAGTGGTAGAGGAGGTAGTGGGAGAAGTGGGGGTAGAGAAGGTAGAGGAGGTGGGGGTAGAGGTAGAGGTAGAAGAGGTAGAGGGGTAGTGATAGAGAGGGCTAGAGGTAGATTAGGTAGAGGTAGAGGAGGTGGATGTGTCTAAATTAGCTGATTAGCTGTATGAGATTAGAGCCCATGGTTCACCTGCCACCGCCGACTTCAAAGGGCTTCTCTGACGGTGTGGTGGAGGTGAGATGAGGTGGAGGTGAGGTGAGGTGAGGTGAGATGAGGTGAGGTGAGGTGAGATGAGGTGAGATGAGGTGGAGGTGAGATGATGAGGTGAAGTGGAGGTGAGGTGGAGGTGAGGTGGAGGTGAGGTGATGAGGTGAAGTGGAGGTGAGGTGGAGGTGAGGTAAGGTGATGAGGTGAAGTCGAGGTGAGGTGAGGTGATGAGGTGAAGTGGAGGTGAGGTGGAGGTGAGGTGAGGTGATGAGGTGAAGTGGAGGTGAGGTGAGGTGAGGTGGAGGTGAGGTGAGGTGATGAGGTGAGGTGGAGGTGAGGTGAGGTGATGAGGTGAAGTGGAGGTGAGGTGGAGGTGAGGTGGAGGTGAGATGATGAGGTGAAGTGGAGATGAGGTGGTGAAGTGGAGGTGAGATAGAGGTGAGGTGGAGGTGAGGTGAGGTGATGAGGTGAAGTGGAGGTGAGGTGGAGGTGGAGGTGAGGTGATGAGGTGGAGGTGAGATGAGGTGGAGGTGAGGTGATGAGGTGAAGTGGAGGTGAGGTGGTGGAGGAGAGATGAGGTGGAGGTGAGGTGGATGTGTCTAAATTAGCTGATTAGCTGTATGAGATTAGAGCCCATGGTTCACCTGCCACCGCCGACTTCAAAGGGCTTCTCTGACGGTGTGGTGGAGGTGAGATGATGAGGTGGAGGTGAGGTGAGGTGAGATGAGGTGAGGTGGAGGTGAGATGAGGTGAGGTGAGGTGAGATGAGGTGAGATGAGGTGGAGGTGAGATGATGAGGTGAAGTGGAGGTGAGGTGGAGGTGAGGTGGAGGTGAGGTGAGGTGAAGTGGAGGTGAGGTGGAGGTGAGGTGGAGGTGAGGTGAGGTGATGAGGTGAGGTGGAGGTGAGGTGAGGTGATGAGGTGAAGTGGAGGTGAGGTGGAGGTGAGGTGAGGTGATGAGGTGAAGTGGAGGTGAGGTGGAGGTGAGGTGAGGTGAAGTGGAGGTGAGGTGGAGGTGAGGTGAGGTGAGGTGAAGTGGAGGTGAGGTGGAGGTGAGGTGGAGGTGAAGTGGAGGTGAGGTGAGGTGAGGTGATGAGGTGAAGTGGAGGTGAGGTGGAGGTGAGGTGAAGTGAGGTGAGGTGAGGTGATGAGGTGAAGTGGAGGTGAGGTGGAGGTGAGGTGAAGTGGAGGTGAGGTGGAGGTGAGGTGATGAGGTGAAGTGGAGGTAAGGTGGAGGTCAAGTGGAGGTGAGGTGAGGTGAGGTGATGAGGTGAAGTGGAGGTGAGGTGGAGGTGAAGTGGAGGTGAGGTGATGAGGTGAAGTGGAGGTGAGGTGGAGGTGAGGTGAGGTGAGGTGATGAGGTGAAGTGGAGGTGAGGTGGAGGTGAGGTGAAGTGGAGGTGAGGTGGAGATGAGGTGAGGTGGAGCTGAGGTGAGGTGAGGTGGAGGTGAGAAGAGGTGAGGTGGAAGTGAGGGGAAGTGGAGCTGAGGTGAGGTGGAGGTGAGGTGATGAGGTGAGGTGGAGGTAGAGGGAGAGAGAGGGGGGAGAAAGAGAGGGGGAGGAAGAGGGGGAGAGAGAGAGAGAGAGAGAGAGAGCAACAGGCTCAACCCACACTAATGGACCCCCCCCCCCAAGCCCCATCCTACGACCTAGGAGGTATGTATCAGATGCTCAACATGCTCTGCTCACACCTATTGTAATGGTCTGTGCCTAAACCACACAAGAACAACACTAGACACTATTGAGCACAACGATTTTACTATCTCATCCTGAAATATACAAGGCCTGAGGTCATCTGCCTTTGGCCTAAAGAGCAGGAACCCAGGCTTCATCTAAGAAATTGGAAATACAGACACTGTCATCCTACAAGAAACATGGTATAGAGGAGACTGACCCACTGGTTGCTCTCTAGGTTACACAGAGCTGGTAGTCACATCCACCAAACTACTAGGTGTGAAATAGGGAAGAGACTCAGGGGGTATGCTGATTTGGTGTAGAACAGACCTGACCCACTCTATTAAATTAGTCAAAACAGGAACATTTTACATCTGGCTAGAAATGAATAAGGAAATTATCCTCATGTGTGATACCTATATCCCCCCAAAAGAATCCCCTTACTTTAACAATGTCAGTTTCTCAATCCTAGCGGGGGAGATCAACCATTTCCAGGCCCAGGGACATGTACTAGGTCTGTGGTGACCTAAATGCCAGAACTGGACAAGAACCTGACGCTCTCAGCACCCAGGGGGACAAACACCTACCTGGAGGTGACAGTATTCTCTATCAAATCAAAACATTTCAAGCAGACAACCTAAGAAAATTAATAGCAATGACATATGGTTTGATGAAGAACACAAAAACCTAAGGAAGGGGGCTTCCTGAGTGGTACAGCGGTCTAAGGCACTGCATCCCAGTGCTAGAGGCGTCACTACAGACCTGGGTCCGATCCCAGTTGATCCCAGGCTGTGTCACAACCGGCCATGATCAGAAGTCCCATAGGGCGGCGCACAAATGGCCCAGCGTCGTCCCGGTTAGGGGAGGGTTTGGCCGGATGGGCTTTACTTGGCTCATCGCTCTCTAGCAACTCATTGTGGCGGGCCGGGCACCTGCAGGCTGACCTCAGTTGTCAGTTAAACAGTATTTCCTCCAACACATTGGTGCGGCTGGCTTCCGGGTTAAGCAGGCGAGTTAAGAGGATGAGCATGACTCGACCTTTGTCTCCCGAGACCCTTGGGGTGTTGCAGCGATGAGACAAGATTGAAATTGGGGAGGAAAAGGGGGTCAAACAATCAATAAATAAACCTTAGAAAGAAATTGAGAAACATATCCAAACAAAAACATAGAGACCCGGAAAACCTGAGTCTACGCCTTCACTATGGTGTATCACTAATTCAATACAGAAATACACTACGGAAAAAGAAGGAACAGCACATCAGAAATCAGCTCAATGTAATTGAAGAATCCATAGAATCGAACCACATCTGGGAAAATTGGAACCCACTAAACCAGCAACAACACGAAGAGTTATCTGTACAAAATGGAGATGTGTGGAAAAACCACTTCTCCAATCTTTTTGGCTCTATAACAAAGAACAAACAGCAACAACATATGCATGATCAATTACACATCTTAGAATCAGTTATTAGAGACTACCAGAACCAAATTACATTGAATGAACTACAGGACAAAATACAAACCCTCCAATCCAAAAAGGCCTGTGGTGTTGATGGTATCCTACATGAAATGATAAAATATTCTTAAACTCTTTAACATCCTCAGCTTTGGCATCTTCCCCAATATTTGGAACCAAGGACTGATCACCCCAATCCACAAAAGTGGAGACATATTAGACCCCAATAACTACAGTGGGATATGCGTCAACAGCAACCTTGGGAAAATCCTCTGCATTATCATTAACAGCAGACTCGCACATTTCCTCACTGAAAACAATGTACTGAGCAAATGTCAAATTGGCTTTTTACCAAATTACAGTACGACAGACCACGTATTCACCCTGCACCTAATTGACTAACAAACAAACCAAAACAAAAAAAGCCTTCTCATGCTTTGTTAATTTCTAAAAAGCTTTTGACTCAATTTGATATAAGGGTCTGCTATACAAATTGATGGAAAGTGGTGTTGGGGGAAAAACATACAACATTATAAAATCCATGTAGACAAAACACAAGAGTGCGGTTAAAATTGGCAAAAACACATACAGTGCCTTGCGAAAGTATTCGGCCCCCTTGAACTTTGCGACCTTTTGCCACACTTCAGGCTTCAAACATAAAGATATAAAACTGTATTTTTTGGTGAAGAATCAACAACAAGTGGGACACAATCATGAAGTGGAACGACATTTATTGGATATTTCAAACATTTTTAACAAATCAAAAACTGAAAAATTGGGCGTGCAAAATTATTCAGCCCCTTTACTTTCAGTGCAGCAAACTCTCTCCAGAAGTTCAGTGAGGATCTCTGAATGATCCAATGTTGACCTAAATGACTAATGATGATAAATACAATCCACCTGTGTGTAATCAAGTCTCCGTATAAATGCACCTGCACTGTACTCTCAGAGGTCCGTTAAAAGCGCAGAGAGCATCATGAAGAACAAGGAACACACCAGGCAGGTCCGAGATACTGTTGTGAAGAAGTTTAAAGCCGGATTTGGATACAAAAAGATTTCCCAAGCTTTAAACATCCCAAAGGAGCACTGTGCAAGCGATAATATTGAAATGGAAGGAGTATCAGACCACTGCAAATCTACCAAGACCTGGCCGTCCCTCTAAACTTTCAGCTCATACAAGGAGAAGACTGATCAGAGATGCAGCCAAGAGGCCCATGATCACTCTGGATGAACTGCAGAGATCTACAGCTGAGGTGGGAGACTCTGTCCATAGGACAACAATCAGTCGTATATTGCACAAATCTGGCCTTTATGGAAGAGTGGCAAGAAGAAAGCCATTTCTTAAAGATATCCATAAAAAGTGTATTTTAAAGTTTGCCACAAGCCACCTGGGAGACACACCAAACATGTGGAAGAAGGTGCTCTGGTCAGATGAAACCAAAATTGAACTTTTTGGCAACAATGCAAAACGTTATGTTTGGCGTAAAAGCAACACAGCTCATCACCCTGAACACACCATCCCCACTGTCAAACATGGTGGTGGCAGCATCATGGTTTGGGCCTGCTTTTCTTCAGCAGGGACAGGGAAGATGGTTAAAATTGATGGGAAGATGGATGGAGCCAAATACAGGACCATTCTGGAAGAAAACCTGATGGAGTCTGCAAAAGACCTGAGACTGGGACGGAGATTTGTCTTCCAACAAGACAATGATCCAAAACATAAAGCAAAATCTACAATGGAATGGTTCAAAAATAAACATATCCAGGTGTTAGAATGGCCAAGTCAAAGTCCAGACCTGCATCCAATCGAGAATCTGTGGAAAGAACTGAAAACTGCTGTTCACAAATGCTCTCCATCCAACCTCACTGAGCTCGAGCTGTTTTGCAAGGAGGAATGGGAAAAAATGTCAGTCTCTCGATGTGCAAAACTGATAGAGACATACCCCAAGCGACTTACAGCTGTAATCGCAGCAAAAGGTGGCGCTACAAAGTATTAACTTAAGGGGGCTGAATAATTTTGCACGCCCAATTCTTCAGTTTTTGATTTGTTAAAAAAGTTTGAAATATCCAATAAATGTCGTTCCACTTCATGATTGTGTCCCACTTGTTGTTGATTCTTCACAGAAAAAGACAGTTTTATATCTTTATGTTTGAAGCCTGAAATGTGGCAAAAGGTCGCAAAGTTCAAGGGGGCCGAATACTTTCGCAATGCACTGTATTTCTATCCACAGGGCCGTGGGGTGAGACAGGAATGCAGCTTAAGTCCCATCCTCTTCAACATATATATCAACGAATTGGTGGGAGACAAGGCAAGAAGGGCCTTCTATGCCATCAAAAGGAACATAAAATATGACATACCAATTAAGATCTGGCTAAGAAATACCTGAACCAGTTATAGAACCCACTGCCCTTCATGACCCTGCATGCAGAATTCTGCAACAATATCCTCTGTGTACAACGTAAAACACCAAATAATGCATGCAAAGCAGAATTAGGCCGATACCCGCTAATTATCAATATCCAGAAAAGAGACTTGAATTCTACAACCACCTAAAAGGAAGCAATTCCCAAACCTTCCATAACAAAGCCATCGCCTACAGAGAGATGAACATGGATAAGAGTCCTCTAAGCAAGCTGGTCCTGGGGCTCTGTTCACAAACACAAACACACCCCACAGAGCCCCAGGACAGCAACACAATTCATGAAAAATCATGAAAAAAAAAAATCATGAAAAAACAAAAAAATATAATTACTTGACACATTGGAAAGAATTAACAAACTGGGCAAACTAGAATGCTATTTGGCCCTAAACAGAGAGTACACAGTGGCAGAATACCTGACCACTGTGACTGACCCAAAATTAAGCTTTAACTACTGTATGTACAGACTCAGTGAGCATAGCCTTGCTATTGAGAGAGTTCGCCGTAGGCAGACCTGGCTCTCAAGAGAAGACAGGCTATGTGCACACTTCCCACAAAATGAGGTGGAAACTGAGCTGCACTTCCTGACCTCCAGCCAAATGTATGACCATATTAGAGACACATATTTCCCTCAGATTACACAGACCCACAAAGAACTCGAAAACAAATCCAATTTTGATAAACTCGAATATCTATTGGGTAAATACCACTGTGTGCCATCACAGCAGCAATATGTGTGACCTGTTGCCACAAGAAAAGGGCAACCAGTGAATAACAAACACCATTGTAAATACAACCCATATTTATGTTTATTTATTTTCCCTTTTTGTGCTTTAAATATTTGCACATTATTACAACTCTGTATATAGATATAATATGACATTTGTAATGTCTTTATTGTTTTGAAAAATGTTTACTGTGGTCTTGGCTGTTGGAAGGAGAGGACCAAGGTGCAGCGTGGTGAGCGTACATTTTCTCTTAATGATCAAAAATGACACCAAACAAAACAATAAACACTACAAACACCAACCGTGAAGCTCAAAAGCAAAGTGCTCTAAACAAAGTCAACTTCTCACAAACACAGTTGGGAAAAAGGGCACCTAAGTATGGTTCCCAATCAGAGACAACGATAGACAGCTGTTCCTGATTGAGAACCATACCCGGCCAAACACAAAGAAATAGAAAACATAGAACACAAAACATAGAATGCCCACCCCAACTCACGCCCTGACCAAACCAAAATAGAGACATAAAAAGGATCTAAGGTCAGGGCGTGACAACTGTTAATTTGTATTGTTTATTTAACTTGTATATTATCTACCTCACTTGCTTTGGAAATGTTAACACGTTTCCCATGCCAATAAAGCCCCTTGAATTGAATTGAGTGGAGGAGGGAGAGAAAAGAGGCAGATTTCCAAAAAGAAGGATTACAGAAGGAAAGAGAAAAGATGAGGAGAGATTGAAACAGGCAGAGAACCAACCATCCAACAACATGGTTGACAGAGGAAGGAATGAAAGAGAGAGATGTGGGAGCCCAGAGACTGCAGGGGATGGTGGAGCGCTGAGGGAAGCAGCTTTTCTCCTTCTGTCATTATGTTGTTCCTCTCAGCTCTGCTATTTATCAGACAAGACTGTTATTCCCCTAGCATCACTCACTCCACCCCATCCTTCACTTCACTTTGTGTGTGTGTGTGTGTGTGTGTGTGTGTGTGTGTGTGTGTGTGTGTGTGTGTGTGTGTGTGTGTGTGTGTGTGTGTGTGTGTGTGTGTGTGTGTGTGTGTGTGTGTGTGTGTGTGTGTGTGTGTGTGTGTCGTATCATAGGCTCCCTGGACTACAGCACACTGCTAGATTGATGTTCTGTGAAAAGCAGTATGAGTGTGCGTGTGTAAGACAAAACTCCCTCAGGCCTCACCTCGTGCTCCCCCTTCTCCACTGTCCCCCACAATCTCCTCCCCCCTCTCTCCCCTTTCTCCACTGTCCCCCACAATCTCATCCCCCTTCTCTCTCCCCTTTCTCCACTGTCCCCCACAATCTCCTCCCCCCTCTCTCTCCCCTTTCTCCACTGTCCCCCACAATCTCCTCCCCCCTCTCTCTCCCCTTTCTCCACTGTCCCCCACAATCTCACCCCCCCTCTCTCTCCCCCTTCTCCACTGTCCCCCACAATCTCATCCCCCCTCTCTCTCTCCCCTTTCTCCACTTTCCCCCACAATCTCCTCCCCCCCTCTCCCCTTTCTCCACTGTCCCCCACAATCTCCTCCCTCCCTCTGTCCCCCCCTTCTCCACTGTCCCCCACAGTCTCATCCCCCCTCTCTCTCCCCTTTCTCCACTGTCCCCCACAATCTCCTCCCCCCTCTCTCTCCCTTTTCTCCACTGTCCCCCACAATCTCCTCCCTCCCTCTCTCCCCCCTTTCTCCACTGTCCCCCACAATCTCATCCCCCCTCTCTCTCCCCTTTCTCCACTGTCCCCCACAATCTCCTCCCCCCTCTCTCTCCCCTTTCTCCACTGTCCCCCACAATCTCCTCCCCCCTCTCTCCCCCCTTCTCCACTGTCCCTCACAATCTCCTCCCCCCTCTCTCTCCCCTTTCTCCACTGTCCCCCACAATCTCCTCCCTCCCTCTCTCCCCCCCTTCTCCACTGTCCCCCACAATCTCCTCCCTCCCTCTCTCCCCCCCTTCTCCACTGTCCCCCACAATCTCCTCCCTCCCTCTCTCCCCCCCTTCTCCACTGTCCCCCACAATCTCCTCCCTCCCTCTCTCCCCCCTTCTCCACTGTCCCCCACAATCTCCTCCCTCCCTCTCTCTCCCCTTTCTCCACTGTCCCCCACAATCTCCTCCCTCCCTCTCTCTCCCCTTTCTCCACTGTCCCCCATCAGTCAATCAATCAAATGTATTTATAAAGCC
>NC_092150.1:76474205-76549205 GCF_045791955.1 Oncorhynchus clarkii lewisi
ACCAAACAAAAAGAAGACAAATACTAATCATTACTTACCAAATAGGCCTACAATAAATGAGACTCAGGCATTTGTTCTTTTCACAATGCAAGATTGTTTGATGGGCCTAGCGATATCAGACTGTAGAAAGCTAGCAATGTCTGCAACAAACAGCACTCCATTTGTGTGAGGAGAGAATGAGAGAAAAAGCTCACAGGTACATCGGTGTGTGTGTGTGTGTGTGTGTGTGTGTATCTGTCTGTGCACTGATGAGTGTGTGTGTCTAAGTGTGTGAATCCACTGTTTGGCAGGACATCAGTCCATTTAGGAATATGTGTTACCTACTTGTGGCCTAATTGTTATTGTACGACAGTGAGTGTGTTATTGTACGACAGTGAGTGTGTTAATGTACGACAGTGAGTGTGTTATTGTACGACAGTGAGTGTTATTGTACGACAGTGAGTGTTAATGTACGACAGTGAGTGTATTAATGTACGACAGTGAGTGTGTTAATGTACGACAGTGAGTGTTATTGTACGACAGTGAGTGTGTTAATGTACGACAGTGAGTGTGTTAATGTACAACAGTGAGTGTGTTATTGTACGACAGTGAGTGTTGTTGTACGACAGTGAGTGTTAATGTACGACAGTGAGTGTTATTGTACGACAGTGAGTGTGTTATTTTTTTAAACCTTTATTTAACTAGGCAAGTCGGTTAAGAACAAATTCTTATTTTCATTGACGGCCTAGGAATAATGGGTGAACTGCCTTGTTTAGGGGCAGAACGACAGATTTTTACCTTGTCAGCTCGGGGATTCAATCTAGCAACCTTTCAGTTACGAGTCCAACGGTCTAACCACTAGGCTACCTGCTGCCCCATATGATAGTGAGTGTGTCATTGTACGACAGTGAGTGTTTGTGTTTCTAGACTAGGTGACACACATCTCATCCTCTCCAAAGGGTTCCCCCAGGCAACAAAGGCTGATGTGTTTCCTATCCACTATCTTACACACGTGCACACACACACCCACTGGACAAACCCACACGTGACTGAATCTTACCACTCTATTTCTGTTGCTTGTTTACAGGACACTGATCTCCTGGACATTGCCTACATCAAGGACGCCAGGAATGGAAAATGCACAAAAACGCCAAAGGTAAGTCAGTCGGGCCAGTGACTTCTGCTCAGTGCACGATTCAAATAGATTCAGATGTACATCTGTGTATCTTAGACAAGCAGACCAATTCTGATCTTTTTTCCACTAATTCCACTAAAAAGATCACATCAGATCTTTTCACATCAGATCTTCTTCAGAACTGATCTGATTAGAACAATTAGTAAAAAAAATAAATCAGAATTGGGCTTCCTGTCTAAACACAGCCTTACTGTCTTTCTGCCAAAAACTCAGTTCCAAAGTTTATGAGGGCTTTATGAGAAATACTGGAAGACAGACAAGCTAATAGGATATATAACAGGGTTTTATGAGAAATACTGGAAGACAGACAAGCTAATATGATATTTTTTTAGTTTTATGTAGGCTGGACAGGAATATGAGGTGAAAGAGGAAGAGAGAGACAGAGACACGGACATTTTAATATATCTGCAGATGGATACAGAACTGGAGGATATCACTGTACAATGGTGTGTGTGTGTGTGTGTGTGTGTGTGTGTGTGTGTGTGTGTGTGTGTGTGTACTTATTTGCACACAGAAATACCCCCAGATTAGTCAGATCTGCCAGAATGCCATAGGGAATAGTATAGAATAGAATAGTTATTGTCTTGTCATCTTTACAAAGCAAATTCCTTTGCTATGCTCCAAACCCCTCGACACATAAACAGACAACATATAAACAAGCACTACTTCAAACGAGGCACAGCTTAGTGTTATTGAGCAATGTCATGGCCTTGGGTGTGTCTGAGTGTCGCATTCTGGCTACAGCTGCTACACCAGGAGTCAAGGAGACTTCGACATAACGACCGTTGGCACGAATCACTAATTGCTATGGTAAACAACAACATATTAAATTGTAGTATTTGGATGGAATGGCCCTTTGTGATGCTCTCCTTCTAAGAGCAGACTGAAGAGCAGACAGCCTGCTAATGATGCATACCAACACACTGGCAGCTGTTGCTTTTGACGCCAAACTGAATTTTAGTTGGTTGTGACCAATCTCATAGGAATATGTACGCATTCTCACATTGGCAAACTATCTGCAACCGTCAGAGAATCTGTCAGGCATATTTGGCTCTCTGGCCATTCATGCCTCACTTTAAAGGCCATTAATGCCTCACTTTAAAGGTGCAATATGTACAAATTGCTCCACCATTTCTTGGTTCCAAAAATTCTAATAGTTCGCGTAATTTCAGTTTATGTGACAAAACAAGCAGTGCAGAGAATCATTGTATCATCTAAACCGCTGTGAAATATATTTTCAATTACCAAAAATTTTCAGCTGTTTGAAGCAGGTGTACAGAGACGCAAGTGTAAGTGACGGTGTAAGAGACAGTGTAAGAGACAGTGTAAGAGACAGTGTAAGAGACAGTGTAAGTGACGGTGTAAGAGATGCAAAAACTAAACTAAAGAACAGGAATCATAGAAATAGCTTACATAGAACAGATATACCACTTCTTAGACTTGCTTTCAACATTTCTATGTGAATTTGGTCAGGTCACCCAAAAAGTTAAATATTGCAGCTTTAATCAATCAATCAATCAAAATTATATATAAAGCCCTTCTAACTCTACTTCTATCTCAGCCTGTAACTCAGCCTCTACCTCTACCACAGCCTCTACATCAAATCAAATCACATTTATTTGTCACATACGCATGGTTAGCAGATGTTAATGCGAGTATAGCGAAATGCTTGTGCTTCTAGTTCCGATCATGCGGTACTATCAAATCAAATCAAATGTATTTATATAGCCCTTCGTACATCAGCTGATATCTCAAAGTGCTGTACAGAAACCCAGCCTAAAACCCCAAACAGCAAGCAATGCAGGTGTAGAAGCACAGTGGCTAGGAAAAACTCCCTAGAAAGGCCAAAACCTAGGAGGAAACCTAGAGGAACCAGGCTATGTGGGGTGGCCAGTCCTCTTCTGGCTGTGCCCGGGTGGAGATTATAACAGAACATGGCCAAGATGTTCAAATGTTCATAAATGACCAGCATGGTCAAATAATAATAATCACAGGCAGAACAGTTGAAACTGGAGCAGCAGCACGGCCAGGTGGACTGGGGACAGCAAGGAGTCATCATGCCCGGTAGTCCTGAGGCATGGTCCTAGGGCTCAGGTCCTCCGAGAGAGAGAAAGAAAGAAAGAGAGAAAGAGAGAATTAGAGAGAGCATACTTAAATTCACAGAGGACACCGGATAGGACAGGAGAAGTACTCCAGATATAACAAACTGACCCTAGCCCCCGACACATAAACTACTGCAGCATAAATACTAGAGACTGAGAAATCTAACAAGTAATCTAACCTAACAATTTCACAACAACTACCTTATACACACAAATGTAAAGGAATGAATAAGAATATGTACATAAAAATATAGGAATGAGTGATGGCCGAACTGCATAGGCAAGATGCAGTAGATGGTATAGAGTACAGTATATACATATGAGATGAGTAATGTAGGGTATGTAAGCATTATATAAAGTGGTGTTGTTAAAAGTGACTAGTGATACATTTATTACATCAATTTTTCCATTATTAAAGTGGCTGGAGTTGAGTCAGTATGTTGGCAGCAGCCACTCAATGTTAGTGATGGCTGTTTAGCAGTCTGATGGCCTTGAGATAGAAGCTGTTTTTCAGTCTCTCTGTGACCGCTTTGATGCACCTGTACTGACCTCGCCTTCTGGATGATAGCGGGGTGAACAGGCAGTGGCTCGGGTGGTTGTTGTCCTTGATGATCTTTTTGGACTTCCTGTGACATCGGGTGGTGTAGGTGTCCTGGAGGGCAGGTAGTTTACCCCCTGTGATGAGTTGTGCAGACTTCACTATCCTCTGGAGAGCCTTACGGTTATGGATGGAGCAGTTGCCTACCAGGCGGTGATACAGCCCTGTCGGATGCTCTCGATTGTGCATCTGTAAAGGTTTGTGAGTGTTTTTGGTGACAAGCCAAATTTCTTCAGCCTCCTTAGGTTGAAGAGGCGCTGCTGCGCCTTCTTCACCACGCTGTCTGTGTGGGTGGACTATTTCAGTTTGTCCGTGATGTGTACGCCGATGAACTTAAAACTTTCCACCCTCTCCACTACTGTTTCGTCGATGTGGATAGGGGGCAGCTCACTCTGCTGTTTCCTGAGGTCCACGATCATCTCCTATGTTTTGTTGACGTTGAGTGTGAGGTTATTTTCCTGACACCACACTCCGAGGGCCCTCACCTCCTCCCTTTAGGCCGTTGGTAATCAAGCCTACCACTGTAGTGTCATCTGCAAACTTGATGATTGAGTTGGAGGCGTGCGTGGCCACGCAGTCAAGGGTGAACAGGGAGTACAGGAGAGGGCTGAGAAATCACCCTTGTGGGGCCCCAGTGTTGAGGATCAGCGGGGTGGAGATGTTGTTACCTACCCTAACCACCTGGGGGCAGCCCGTCAGGAGGTCCAGGACCCAGATGCACAGGGCGGAGTCGAGTCCCAGGGTCTCGAGCTTAATGACGAGTTTGGAGGGTACCATGTTGTTAAATGCTGAGCTGTAGTCGATGAACAGCATTCTTACATAGGTATTCCTCTTGTCCAGATGGGTTAGGGCAGTGTGCAATGTGATTGCAATTGCGTCATCTGTGGACCTATTGGGGCGGTAAGCAAATTGGAGTGGGTCTAGGGTGTCGGGTAGAGTGGAGGTGATATGGTCCTTGACTAGTCTCTCAAAGCACTTCATGATGACGGAAGTGAGTGCTACGGGGCGGTAGTCATTTAGCTCAGTTACCTTCGCTTTCTTGGGAACAGGAACATGGTGGCCCTCTTGAAGCATGTGGGGACAGCAGACTGGGATAAAGATTGATTTAATATGTCCGTAAACAAGCCAGCCAGCTGGTGTGTTTGAGTCTCTACCTCTACCTCATCCTCTACTGTACCTCTGCTTGTACCTCTATCTCAGCCTCATCCTCATTATACAAATTCTCCTTTTACAATAAAGAACAGCAAAGTCTCTGCTTCTATTATGGAAGGACACAGGGTAGATAAAAAAATATTTGTATTTATTCAACAAGGCCAGTCCCATTGAGACAGAGAGAGCCCTGGCCAAGAAGCAGAATCACTAGCACCCTAACAAATGTTTGTTTCTGAAATTATAAATAGGTTATTATGTGGGTTTGTGGGTTACTTTAATGTCCCTCATCTCAGACAACAGCTAGTTGTAGCAGACAGACAGAGACAGCCCGACACAGTGTTGATGTGAGATGGGCTGTTGTGTAGTTAATGAAGGTCAGATGTGTCTAAACAGGCTTGCCAGGGATTTCACGGCTGTGTTGTCTACGTCTGGGATCTGTTTCTTACAGACACAGGCCCGCCTGGTCAGTACTGATGGAAATGACAGGGGTATAGAAACATAGAATCTGACAATTCCTTATTCTTCATAACAGACAACTGCTTGTGTTCATTGTTTGGTATACAGTGGCTTGCGAAAGTATTCACCCCCCTTGGCATTTTTACTATATTGTTGCCTTACAACCTGGAATTAACATGGATTTTGGGTGGTTTGTATCATTTGATTTACACAACATGCCTACCACTTTGAAGATGCAAAATATTTTTTATTATGAAACAAACAAGAAATAAGAAAAAAAAACTGAAAACTTGAGCGTGCATAACTATTCACCCCCCCCCCCCCCCCCCCCCCCCCCCCCTCCAAAGTCAATACCTTGTAGTGCCACCTTTTGCAGCAATTACAGCTGCTAGTCTCTTGGGGTATGTCTCTATAAGCCTGGCACATCTAGCCACTGGGATTTTTGCCCATTCTTCAAGTCAAAACTGCTCCAGCTCCTTGAAGTTGGATGGGTTCCGCTGGTGTAGAGCAATCTTTAAGTCATACCACAGATTCTCAATTGGATTGAGGTCTGGGCTTTGACTAGGCCATTCCAAGACATTTAAATGTTTCCCCTTATACCACTTGAGTGTTGCTTCATCAGTATGCTTAGGGTCATTGTTCTGCTGGAAAATGAACCGCCGTCCCAGTCTCAAATCTCTGGAAGACTGAAACAGGTTTCCCTCAAGAATTTCCCTGTATTTAGCGCCATCCATCATTTCTTCTAATTTGACCAGTTTCCCAGTCCTTGCCAATAAAAAACATCCCTACAGCATGATGCTGCCACCACCATGCTTCACTGTGGGGATGGCATTCTCAGGGTGATGAGAGGTGTTGGGTTGCGCCAGACATAGCGTTTTCCTTGATGGCCAAAAAGCTCAATTTTAGTCTCATCTGACCAGAGTACCTTCTTACATATGTTCGGGGAGTCTCCCACATGCCTTTTGGCGAACACCAAACATGTTTGCTTATTTTTTTTCGGCCACTCTTCCGTAAAGCCAAGCTCTGTGGAGTGTACGGCTTAAAGTGGTCCTATGGACAGATACTCCAATGTCCTCTGTGGAGCTTCGCAGCTCCTTCACGGTTATCTTTGGTCACTTTATTGCCTCTCTGATTAATGCCCTAGTTGCCTGGTCTGTGAGTTTTGGTGGGCTGCCCTCTCTTGGCAGGTTTGTTGTGGTGCCATATTCTTTCAATTTTTTAATAATGGATGTAATGGTGCTCTGTGGGATGTTCAAAGTTTCTGATATTTTTTTATAACCCAAACCTGATCTGTACTTCTCCACAACTTTGTCCCTGACCTGTTTGGAGAGCTCCTTGGTCTTCATAGTGCTGCTTACTTGGT
Source organism: Oncorhynchus clarkii lewisi (assembly GCF_045791955.1). Lineage (NCBI taxonomy): Eukaryota > Metazoa > Chordata > Actinopteri > Salmoniformes > Salmonidae > Oncorhynchus > Oncorhynchus clarkii. The sequence goes on from NC_092150.1 coordinate 76,481,051, forward strand.
GGTGCCCCTTGCTTAGTGGTGTTGCAGACTCTGGGGCCTTTCAGAACAGGTGTATATATAGTGAGATCATGTGACAGATCATACGATCTTAGATTGCACACAGGTGGACTTTATTTAACTAATTATGTGACTTCTGAAGGTATTTGTTTGCAATTTTTTTAAATTTTGAAATAAGTATTTTTTTTCACTTCACTTCACCAATTTGGACTATTTTGTGTATGTCTATTACATGAAATCCAAATCAAATCAATTTAAATTACAGGTTGTAATGCAACAAAATAGGAAAAACGCCAAGGGGGGTGAATATTTTTGCAAGGCACTGTATCTTTAGCTACAGAAATAATTACAAAGTGGGATTAAAATGGATTTAATTTAACGATCTGTACCAAATACTATGTAATGTCAAAGTGAATGATATATTAATGAGAAAAATCTCCCAGTGTCTGGTGGCAAACAGACTGAACCAGGGTTTCCTCTAAGTTTTTGCCTGTGCTTAGCTCCATTCTGTTTCTCCTTTATCCTGAAAAACTCCCCAGTCCTTAAAGATTATAAACATACCCATAACATGATGCAGCCACCACTATGCTTGTAAATATGTAGAGTGGTACTCAGTAATGTGTTGTATTGGATTTGCCCCGAACATAACACTTTGTATTCAGGACAAAAAACAATATGCTTCGCCACATTATTTTGCAGTATTACTTTAGTTGCCAACATGTTGCATGTTTTGGAATATTTGTATTCTGTACAGGCTTCCTTCTTTTCACTCTGTCAATTAGGTTAGTATTGGGAAGTAACTACAGTGCAGTGTTGTTGATCCATCCTCAGTTTTCTCCTATCACAGTCATTAAACTCTGTAACTGTTTTAATGAAACCCTGAGCGGTTTCCTTCCTCTCTGGTAACTGAGTTAGGAAGGAAATCGGTATCTTTGTAGTGACTGGGTGTATTGATACACCATCCAAACTGTAATTAATAACTTCACCATGCTCAAATAGATATTCAATATCACTGCTCAACTGAGGGACCATACAGATAATTGTATGTGTGGGGTACAGAGATGAGGTACTCATTCAAAAATCATGTTAAAGACTATTATTGCACACAGAGTGAGTCCATGCAATTTATTATGACTTGTTAGGCACATGTTTTACTCCTGAAGTTATTTAGGCTTGCCATAACAAAGGGGTTCAATACTTATTGACTCAAGATTTTTCAGCTTTTCATTTTTAATTAATTTCCACTTTGATATTATGGGGAATTGCGTGTAGGCCAGTGACAAAAACAAAATCTCTATTTCATCCATTTTAAATTAAGGCTGTAGCACAACAAAATGTTGGAAAAGTCAAGGGGTGTGAATACTTTATGAAGGCACTGTCCTTTAATGGTGTGCCCATCTGAATAAGCTGATGGTCAGTGTGGCTAACCGTTATTCCCCAGAGGCCTGGTCAATGTAGCAGGAGCTCTCTCTCAGCTCCACGTCTTCAGCTTGATGGGACGTTATTAGACCAGATTACAGTTGAGAGGGAACTGGCTGTTCCTGTCCTCGCCACTCACAAAAAATAATCTCTCTAAACCTCATAACTTAATTCTCATAATTTGATTCTCATAACTTGATTCTTCTAACTTGATCATCATAGCTTGATCCACATTACTAGATCCTCATAACTTCCTCTTCATAACACAATTCTCTTAACTTCATAACGTTATCTACCTCCATAACTTCTCCAACTCCATTCAATATTAAGTCAATTATCTTCCTCTACGAATCACAATTTTCCCCTCCCATGGTTGGAATCATTCTCACTGCTCCCAGGGAACCAGATAGACACACTATAGGAAGATTAACACTAGAACCGCTAGCCCGCGAGGACCCCCCCCCCCCCCCCCCCCCTTCAAACTAATGAGCAGTCAGCAAAAATAATAATTTGGTTGTGTCTATGAAGGCCTTGGGTAACATTAGAATGCGATTTTTATTTTATCTCAAATAACACAATAGCATTTTCATTCGTTTATGTTACTGTAGGCTATACGTAAAAAATATAATAATAACAAACTTCAAGTGTTCAATAAATTGTATTTGTGGCGTGCCTTTGTTACAAGAATGAAACAGAAAGCATGTATTGGAACACGATAACAGTTTTTTTTTTTACAACAAAATAAATATAAAAATACCCGAACCACTAATTCGCATGGACAAATTATGAAACATCAGTAGCCTAAACATAAATTATAAGCACCAAGTGGCCTTGATAAATAGTGAAACTCGGCATAAAAACAATAATGGCATTATAATGAATATAAGTGGCGGTATGACAGCAGTCAGAAAATAGTAAATTATTGTCAGCGTGTGTTTATATTGAGCGCGTTTTCACTCAATGGCATGTTGGATTTCATATAGCTGGTATTCCTTGTCCTAACACTTGACAACACATTTGACACACTGATATACCTTTGTTTTGTTGTTATGCACAATGGTTTCCGGTTTTCGCTTAATTGTGTTCCGTTGTCTTGTTATTCTTTGTGGATTACAACGCCTGTGCACGTGCCTTATTTTGCGCAGAGGGAGGCAGCTCCCGTCTCACTTTGTTCATGGTGCCAGCCAGACTTGTTTTTTTGCAAGCAAATTGTTCGCCGATGCCAGTGAAGTTAAGAAATTGTCCATGGTAAGATTTCTCCCCTTGCCAAAGTAAGGTATCCGACACTCGCACACCTGATGCTGACCAATGTGGATATTTTCCCAGATATTGAAATCCGTTCAACATGTACAATTGCGCTTGCTCTCACTGTGTAGCCTACTCCAGGTAGATCAGAGTAGACTGCTTGGATTCGGTGGACTGATATTGGGTACATACCATTTTAAGATTATAATAAGAGTGGATCAGTACAATAGAATGGCCCGCCCTGTTCTTCATTCACAATTGGTGATGACATAATTATGCGTCGTTGGCTTCCCACTCGCCCCATCATACTTTACTTCATTTATTTCATCTGTTGTTATACAGGATGTGTGAAATTAGTTTCGGTACAGTTTCGAAGCAATTATCCGGGTGATTATCAGCGGGGCACTTTCAACTGTCGGAAGAGGCCCTAAAGTGGGAGAAGGAGGGGCAACGGAAACAATTCAAAAAAATGAAATGCCCTCTTAAAACTGGTTAGAACTCCAGTTCTGTTTGTGATAAAGATTCTAACAACGACATTGTGTTATATAGACTTATTAAGGAAAAGTCAAAGTCTAAGAATGGAGGAGGGCAAGACTTTAAAAATGTCAGGGTAATAAAAATGTTTTTGACTGTTTTAGCGGTTCTAGTGTTAAAAGACATCAGCCACAATCGAGTCCCGGAGGGCTTTGACTTTCATGGACAGGAATTGTTCTTTCTTAGAAAAAGCGCAGGAGAAAAGCATTCAGCCTTTCAATAGGGCGCTGTGCGTCCGCTGGGTCATCATGACAGGCTTGCTCATTCTCCATGTTTATGTTGAGCAAACCCAAACCACTTCTGTACGTGTCATCTCAGTTACACTTTAGAAATATAATCTCATTGCTATCATTGAAGTACTCTTTCAAGATGTTCTTGCTATGAAGCTAACCTAACCTCACTGACGTGATGTTCCAACAAGATCTCACAGTCTCACATCAGAATTAGACATTCATCCATGTTTCTCAAATGACACATTTCGAAGTTGTTCAGAAAGGCCACATTTAAGTTTAGGTATTAGCTTAGCATTTTTAAGGTTAAGGTTGAGTTTAGGCATAAACTCTGAATGCTTAAGGAATAGGTTAAGGTTTGGGATAGGCTTAATACAAAATCTCAAAAACAATTTTCTTTCGCTGGATCCAAACTTGCAGCATTTGGTACCAAAAGTAGATGTTTACGCCTATCCTCCATTCCTGTCAAGGAAAATTGAAATCTAAACTCAGCAAAAAAAGAAACGTCCATTTTTCAGGACCCTGTTTTTCAAAGATAATTTGTAAAAATACAAATAACACCACATATCTTTATTGTAAAGGGTTTACACTGTTTCCCATGCTTGTTCAATGAACCACAAAATGAATGAACATGCACCTGTGGAACGGTCGTTAAGGCACTAACAGCTTACAGACGGTAGGCAATTAAGGTCACAGTTATGAAAACTTAGGACACTAAAGAGGCCTTTCTACTGACTCTGAAAAACACCAAAAGAAAGATGCCCAGGGTCCCTGCTCATCTGAGTGAACGTGCCTTAGGCATGCTGCAAGGAGGCATGAGGACTGCGAATGTGGCCAGGGCAATAAATTGCAATGTCCGTACTGTGAGACACCTAAGACAGCGCTACAGGGAGACAGGATTGACAGCTGATTGTCCTCGCAGTGGAAGACCACGTGTAACAACACCAGCACAGAATCGGTACATCCGAACATCACACCTGCGGGACAGGTACAGGATGGCAACTGCCTGTTTTAAGGCAGGTCCTCACCAGACATCACCGGCAACAACGTCGCCTATGGGCACAAACCCACCGTCGCTGGACCAGACAGGACAGGCAAAAAGTTCTCGTCACTGACGAGTCGCGGTTTTGTCTCACCAGGGGTGATGGTCGGATTCGCGTTTATCATCGAAGGAATGAGTGTTACACCGAGGCCTGTACTCTGGAGCGAGATCGATTTGGAGGTTGAGGGTCCGTCATGGGCTGGGGCGGTGTGTCACAGCATCATCGAACTGAGCTTGTTGTCAAAGGTACATAAGCACATAACAGCTAATGCTCAAGAACAATGACGTTGATGCATATTACACAAGCACACACTCTCTCAGATTTACACACACCCAACCACACACACACACACGCACGCACACTAGCACGCACACTCACACACACACACACACACACACACACACACACAGGAACCTACGCAAACAGGTTAATCTAGACCAAGTGACAGGGGTGAAAATAGAGTTCTGGTGGAATTTCAATGAGAACTGTCTACAAAGGCTTTCGGGCCGCTTGGCCTGCCCTGAAAGAACCACTGTTATCTGTAGAGAAAACACATGGAGCCAGATGCTATGAAATAATGTGGTCGCTAAAACAATACCCCGTATCAGCCACAACCACACACACAAAACAATCAGCACAGACACAAAACAATCAGCACAGACACAGAACAATCACCACAGACACAGAACAATCACCACAGACACAGAACAATCAGCACAGACACAGAACAATCAGCACAGACACAGAACAATCAGCACAGACACAGAACAATTACCACAGACACAGAACAATTACCACAGACACAGAACAATCAGCACAGACACAGAACAATCACCACAGACACACAATAGTAGGGGGCTATTGAGGCCTGTTAGTTGACCTTGTGGTTCTATCTACTGTACACAGCTAGTCTTAGTTAAGACAAAACACCAGGGACACTTATTGTGCTACGGGACTTCACTTTCTTCTTTACGTTCCATGGTACAACTCAGGGCCAGTCCAGAGAGAAAGGACAGGAAAGTGTTTGTGTTTACACAGTGTTCCAGTGATGTCTCTGTTTACAGTGTTTACAGCAGGGCTCTGGGGAACTAGCCAGCTCAGTATCAGTCTGCCTGTCTGTTAGGACCGGGAATTGCCAGGGACCTCACAATACGATATTACACGATATGCATTGCAATTCTATATGTATCACAATTTACCACGATTCTGTGTTTTTCGATTTGATTCTGTGATTTTATTGTGATTTGATGTTCCAAACATATTGCTCACTATATGTCTTCTGCAGAGGTAAAAGAGAGAGCATGAGAACATTTGTTTTGATCAGTCATGAAAATAAAACTCCTGAAAAAATGTTGGCTCCCCTTTAGAAAAGAAGATTGGGGCCAAGCTATAGAAGGAGAAATACCAGAGTTGTGGGCCAGGTACAGCCGACTAGCGCTAGCTAACATTATTAACTACCTACCAAAAAAATTAATAAAAAATTGTTACTTGGAGTCATAGAATCTATATAATATCTGCAAAAATAAAATAGTCATACTCTACTGTATATGTTTTTTGTCCATCCCTACTGTCTGTCCTCTGCAGCTCATTAATAGGAGCCAGGGGAGAGTTAGCTTACCCTGTGCTTCACAGTCAAAACAGGTTGCCCATGTATTATGACAACATTTTGAGGCTTGTCGAAGTTCGGTAGCTGAAGTCCACGCCCCTTCGTCATTGATTGGTCAACAGTAGGAATTCTTCAATGAAGTGTTTGTTGTCATTCAATGACAGAAGACTACTTTTCATGGACATTTTTACACTGGATAAATACTGCACCAAACATCTTAGTTAAATGTAAAATTGTACGACTATGACCCTCTTAGCAAAAACATCAACATTTATTGCAAATTTCTTGAGTTACTTATTTTGAAGAAGTGTACTGGCAATGGTGTCTCAACAGGGACAAACAGTAATATTACGCTTCTTGTGTAATGTAATCTTTAAATCCCAAAACTCACTTCTGTTTACATTGAGAGTATGCTTGTGTTGCGATATCCAAAGCGTGCCACTTGGAATGCATGGCCAATACTTTGCTTCATTGGTGTGGTATATGGTGGTATATGCCAGTGTTAGTGGATATTGAAGCAGAGCTTATGTGTTGTCATGGAAGTTAAAGGCCTGTAATGGATAATAGATAATAGACGTCGGTATTTCCTTTCATCTGTGACCTCTGTGGTCCGCCGTGGTCGATGAAAGAGGGGGTCACAGCAGGAGGAGTCAGCCATAACGATCAGGAACCTTTCAAGCATATTAATCCCCCGAGTAACAGACAGACAGACAGACAGACACAAGGTCACTGTCTACTGAGGTTGTCACTAGTTACCACAGCCACAAAGTCACTAACCCTGACCATTTATACAATTTCTCTTCTTAAAATGTGATTTAAACCTATCCCTAACTGTAACTCTAACCTTAAATTAAGACCAAACAGTCCATTTCTGTTTTAATACATTTTTACAATATACCCAATTGTGACCGACCGGCTCGATTTGGTCTTATGTAGCAACATTTTAAATTGTGTGTTTTATGGTGGATAAAAGTAGAGACTCAGAGCTAGAAAATGGTATATTACTTACATAAACTACAGTTGAAGGACAATGGGAAAGTAATGCTGCTTTGAAAGTTGATCAACTTGAAACCTCACTGTTGAGAAAATGGCCCTTGAATGTTTTGGTAAACCTACTGGGAAAGGGGGATACCTAGACAGTTGTACAACTGAATGCAGGGGGTTCAATCCAACAACCTTTCGGTTACTGGCCCAACGCTCTAACCACTAGGCTACCTGCCGGAAATCTCTTCTTTGTCTACACCCATTCAGCATCATGCAAACCCTCTTACGACTTTGCCCCGCCCATCTCTTTAAGGATTTACTTGTACTTAACAACCAACGTTTCAAGACTAAAGGCTAGTTTATACTACGGGTGTATTCGTAAATTCAATCTGGAGTGCCAGTGTGAGCCCTGGGCGTTTGTAAACTCAGAGCATTGTCAGATTGTCTGTTCCTAAATTCAGAGTGTTCAGAGCGCACACTTGACTCTCTGGCTGAGGAGTAGGGTTGATCCGAGAGTTCTGACCTAACAACAGCAGTCAAGCTCCCAAGCTAACTGGCTAACGTTGGCTAGCTTGCTAGCTACTTCCAGACATATGAGAGAACAGCTCACTCTGACCATTTTATTCACCCTAGCAAAGCTGGTTAGGCTGTTTTCATGTTATCCAGAGCGTTGGTGACTGTAACTGTGCTGCTGGCAACAATTTAATTAAGATTTTTTGCCGACGTTTACTGACACCGGTCATATTCAACGGGTGTTGAGCGTTCGTAAGTTCATCAGTTATTCTAAGCTCTGGCACACTTAGACGAGAGTGCTCTGCAATCGGAGTAGATAGCCAGAGCGAATTAATCAGCTATGTCTATTGACAGTTATCGCAGTGACATCATGAACATCTATTGAAATGTTTAATTGCATAGTGGAGTCTTTTGTTTAGACATGTAAACTAGCTATCTAAACAATAATCCCAGCTCGTTACCACCCTGCATGAATCAATTTTAGCTAGCTAACATTAGGCTATAACTAGCAATGCAAATGGCTCTGAGATACGAAAAATATTACCATGCAGATCATACACGTAACGTTAGCTAGCGAGCTAACAGTACGCTTTAACTGAAATGAAAACGACTTTCTGACAGAATGAGAAACGTGTAATATTAGAAAAGCTAGCTAGACTATCTTAACCTGTTGGATCTCTAGAGGCGCTATTTCATTTTTGGATAAAAAACGTTCCCGTTTTAAGCGCGATATTTTGTCACGAAAAGATGCTCGACTATGCATATTCTTGACAGTTTTTGAAAGAGAACACTCTGAAGTTTCAGAATCTGCAAAGATATTGTCTGTCAGAACTCATTCTACAGGCGAAACCAAGATGATGCGTCAACCAGGAAATTAGCAGAATTTCTGAAGCTCTGTTTTCCATTGTCTCCTTATATGGCTGTGATTGCGCAAGGAATGAGCCTACACTTTCTGTCGTTCCCCCAAGGTCTTAGCAGCGTTGTGACGTATTTGTAGGCATATCATTGGAAGATTGACCATAAGAGACTACATTTTCCAAGTGTCCGCCTGGTGTCCTGCGTGGAATTCGGTGCGCAATTGCCAGCTGCTTGTACTTTTCCATTTGATTGAGGGGAGAAACCATGCTTCCAAGAACGATATATCAATGAAGAGATATGTGAAAAACACCTTGAGGATTGATTCTAAACAACGTTTGCCATGTTTTCAGTCGATATTATGGAGTTAATTTGGAAAAAAGTTCGCGTTTTGAGGACTGAATTTTCAGTTTTTTTTGGTAGCCAAATGTGATGTATAAAACGGAGCTATTTCTAATACACAAAGAATATTTTTGGAAAAACTGAACTGCTATCTAACTGAGAGTATCCTCATTGAAAACATCAGAAGTTCTTCAAAGGTAAATGATTTTATTTGAAGGCTTTTATGTTTTTGTTGAAATGTTGCGTGCTGGATGCTAACGCTAATGCTAACGCTAAATGCTACGCTAGCTAGCTACTTTTACACAAATTATTGTTTTCCTATGGTTGAGAAGCATATTTTGAAAATCTGAGATGACAGTGTTGTTTACAAAAGGCTAAGCTTGAGAGATGGCATATTTATTTCATTTCAGTTGCGATTTTCATGAATAGTTAACGTTGCGTTATGGTAATGAGCTTGAGTCTGTATTCCTGATACCGGATCCGGGATGGGGAGATCAGAGAGGTTAACCTTATACATCGATGGACGCTTCTCCCTCTCCGTCACGGATGCCATGGTTGCTATTAGATTGAAGATGTAATCTGGAGACAGGTGTTTTATACAGCCTTTTGTGTGTTCTCTTTTCAGCTCCTTCTGCTTATTTGCAATCAAAGGCCAGAATTTTCTCCATCCCCTTAGCTTTCATACTCTAATTCCACTGATTTCAAAACCCGGTCCTCCAGAAAGTGGAGAGCAACACTTTGATGTCTTTCAAAAAAAGCTGCGTTAGAAAGGATGAACTACAACTACTCTGTCAATCACCATATTCTTATCAGCAGACTCAGTAGCCTCAGTTTTTCTGATGACTGCCTTGCCTGGTTCACCAACTACTTTGCAGACAGAGTTCAGTGTGTCAAATCGGAGGGCATGCTGTCCGGTCCTCTGGCAGTCTCTATGGGGGTGCCACAGGGTTCAATTCTCGGGCCGACTCTTTTCTCTGTATATATCAATGATGTTGCTCTTGCTGCGGGCGATTCCCTGATCCACCTCTACGCAGACGACACCATTCATTATACTTCCGGCCCGTCCTTGGACACTGTGCTATCTAACCTCCAAACGAGCTTCAATGCCATACAACACTCCCTCCGTGGCCTCCAACTGCTCTTAAACGCTAGTAAAACCAAATGCATGCTTTTCAACCGTTTGCTGCCTGCACCCGCACACCTGACTAGCATCACCACCCTGGCTGGTTCCGACCTTGAATATGTGGACATCTATAAGTACCTAGGTGTCTGGCTAGACTGTAAACTCTCCTTCCAGACTCATATCAAACATCTCCAATCGAAAATCAAATCTAGAGTCGGCTTTCTATTCCGCCAAACTTACCCTAGTAAAACTGACTATCCTACCGATCCTCGACTTCGGCAATGTCATCTACAAAATTGCTTCCAACACTCTACTCAGCAAACTGGATGCAGTTTATCACAGTGCCATCCGTTTTGTCACTAAAGCACCTTATACCACCCACCACTGCAACCTGTATGCTCTAGTTGGCTGGCCCTCGCTACATATTCGTCGCCAGACCCACTGGCTCCAGGTCATCTACAAGTCCATGCTAGGTAAAGCTCCGCCTTATCTCAGTTCACTGGTCACGATGGCAACACCCACCCGTAGCACACGCTCCAGCAGGTGTATCTCACTGATCATCCCTAAAGCCAACACCTCATTTGGCCGCCTTTCGTTCCAGTTCTCTGCTGCCTGTGACTGGAACGAATTGCAAAAATCGCTGAAGTTGGAGACTTTTACCCCCCTCACCAACTTCAAACATCTGCTATCTGAGCAGCTAACCGATCGCTGCAGCTGTACATACATAGTCTATCGGTAAATATATAGACTCTCCTTTTTTTTACTGTATTATTGACTTGTTAATTGTTTACTCCATGTGTAACTCTGTGTTGTCTGTTCACACTGCTATGCTTTATCTTGGCCAGGTCGCAGTTGCAAATGAGAACTTGTTCTCAACTAGCCTACCTGGTTAAATAAAGGTGAAATAAAAAAAAATACTGAGCAGCTCATGTTATAGATAGAAGCGTGCTACATGGCAGACCATGCCTTTTCCGTGGCTAAACCAACTAGGCTCATCATTTAACAGTATTTACAGCTGGCTGTCACGAAGTTGGTCACTCTCCTTGTTCAGGCGGCGTTCCGCGGTCGAAGTTACCAACCTTCTAGCCATCGCTGATCCTCTTTTCATTTTCCTTTGGTTTTGTCTTGTCTTCCATCACACCTGGTTCCAATCCCATCATTTACATGTTGTGTATTTAACCCTTTGTTCCCCCTCATGTCCTTGTGGGTGATTGTTTATTGTAGTGCTTGTGAACGTCTGTCCTTGGGGGTGATTGTTTATTGTAGTTCTTGAACACGTCTGTCCTGGTGGGTGATTGTTTATTGTAGTTCTTGTGTCTGTCCTGGTGGGTGATTGTTTATTGTAGTTCTTGTGTCTGTCCTGGTGTGTGATTGTTTATTGTAGTTCTTGTGTCTGTCCTTGGGGGTGATTGTTTATTGTAGTGCTTGTGTCTGTCCTGGTGGGTGATTGTTTATTGTAGTGCTTGTGTCTGTCCTGGTGTGTGATTGTTTATTGTAGTTCTTGAACACGTCTGTCCTGGTGGGTGATTGTTTATTGTAGTGCTTGTGTCTGTCCTGGTGGGTGATTGTTTATTGTAGTTCTTGTGTCTGTCCTGGTGGGTGATTGTTTATTGTAGTTCTTGTGTCTGTCCTGGTGGGTGATTGTTTATTGTAGTTCTTAAACATGTCTGTCCTGGTGGGTGATTGTTTATTGTAGTTCTTAAACATGTCTGTCCTGGTGGGTGATTGTTTATTGTAGTTCTTGTGTCTGTCCTGGTGGGTGATTGTTTATTGTAGTTCTTGAACACGTCTGTCCTGGTGTGTGATTGTTTATTGTAGTTCTTGTGTCTGTCCTGGTGTGTGATTGTTTATTGTAGTTCTTGTGTCTGTCCTGGTGTGTGATTGTTTATTGTAGTTCTTGTGTCTGTCCTGGTGGGTGATTGTTTATTGTAGTGCTTGTGTCTGTCCTGGTGGGTGATTGTTTATTGTAGTTCTTGTGTCTGTCCTGGTGGGTGATTGTTTATTGTAGTTCTTGTGTCTGTCCTGGTGGGTGATTGTTTATTGTAGTTCTTAAACATGTCTGTCCTGGTGGGTGATTGTTTATTGTAGTTCTTAAACATGTCTGTCCTGGTGGGTGATTGTTTATTGTAGTTCTTGTGTCTGTCCTGGTGGGTGATTGTTTATTGTAGTTCTTGAACACGTCTGTCCTGGTGTGTGATTGTTTATTGTAGTTCTTGTGTCTGTCCTGGTGTGTGATTGTTTATTGTAGTTCTTGTGTCTGTCCTGGTGTGTGATTGTTTATTGTAGTTCTTGTGTCTGTCCTGGTGGGTGATTGTTTATTGTAGTTCTTGTGTCTGTCCTGGTGGGTGATTGTTTATTGTAGTTCTTGTGTCTGTCCTGGTGTGTGATTGTTTATTGTAGTTCTTGTGTCTGTCCTGGTGGGTGATTGTTTATTGTAGTTCTTGTGTCTGTCCTGGTGGGTGATTGTTTATTGTAGTTCTTGAACACGTCTGTCCTGGTGTGTGATTGTTTATTGTAGTTCTTGAACACGTCTGTCCTGGTGTGTGATTGTTTATTGTAGTTCTTGTGTCTGTCCTGGTGGGTGATTGTTTATTGTAGTTCTTGTGTCTGTCCTGGTGGGTGATTGTTTATTGTAGTTATTGTGTCTGTCCTGGTGGGTGATTGTTTATTGTAGTTCTTGTGAACGTCTGTCCTGGTGGGTGATTGTTTATTGTAGTTATTGTCTATCCTGGTGGGTGATTGTTTATTGTAGTTATTGTCTGTCCTGGTGGGTGATTGTTTATTGTAGTTCTTGTGTCTGTCCTGGTGGGTGATTGTTTATTGTAGTTCTTGTGTCTGTCCTGGTGGGTGATTGTTTATTGTAGTTCTTGTGTCTGTCCTGGTGGGTGATTGTTTATTGTAGTTCTTGTGTCTGTCCTGGTGGGTGATTGTTTATTGTAGTTCTTGTGTCTGTCCTGGTGTGTGATTGTTTATTGTAGTTCTTGTGTCTGTCCTGGTGGGTGATTGTTTATTGTAGTTCTTGAACACGTCTGTCCTGGTGTGTCGGGTTATGGACCCATTTATTTTATTATTCTGTTTTCCGGTGGGTTTTTGTTAATAAACTGCGCCGTTGGAAACACAGTTATTTCTCTCCTGCGTCTGACTTCTCTGACGCCAGTTCGCACCCCTTACAACATTATAATGTGCAGGAGATGTGCAGTTCACACCCCTTACAACATTATAATGTGCAGTTCACACCCCTTACAACATTATAATGTGCAGTTCACACCCCTTACAACATTATAATGTGCAGAAGATGTGCAGTTCACACCCCTTACAACATTATAATGTGCAGTTCACACCCCTTACAACATTATAATGTGCAGGGGATGTGCAGTTCACACCCCTTACAACATTATAATGTGCAGAAGATGTGCAGTTCACACCCCTTACAACATTATAATGTGCAGTTCACACCTCTTACAACATTATAATGTGCAGTTCACACCCCTTACAACATTATAATGTGCAGGAGATGTGCAGTTCACACCCCTTACAACATTATAATGTGCAGTTCACACCCCTTACAACATTATAATGTGCAGTTCACACCCCTTACAACATTATAATGTGTAGTTCACACCCCTTACAACATTATAATGTGCAGTTCACACCCCTTACAACATTATAATGTGCAGAAGATGTGCAGTTCACACCCCTTACAACATTATAATGTGCAGAAGATGTGCAGTTCACACCCCTTACAACATAATAATGTGCAGTTCACACCCCTTACAACATTATAATGTGTAGTTCACACCCCTTACAACATTATAATGTGCAGAAGATGTGCAGTCCACACCCCTTACAACATAATAATGTGCAGTTCACACCCCTTACAACATTATAATGTGTAGTTCACACCCCTTACAACATTATAATGTGTAGTTCACACCCCTTACAACATTATAATGTGCAGAAGATGTTCAGTTCACACCTCTTACAACATTATAATGTGCAGAAGATGTGCAGTTCACACCCCTTACAACATTATAATGTGCATTTCACACCCCTTACAACATTATAATGTGCAGTTCACACCCCTTACAACATTATAATGTGCAGTTCACACCCCTTACAACATTATAATGTGCAGAAGATGTGCAGTTCACACCCCTTACAACATTATAATGTACAGAAGATGTGCAGTTCACACCCCTTACAACATTATAATGTGCAGTTCACACCCCTTACAACATTATAATGTGCAGAAGATGTGCAGTTCACACCCCTTACAACATTATAATGTGCAGTTCACACCCCTTACAACATTATAATGTACATTTCACACCCCTTACAACATTATAATGTGCAGTTCACACCCCTTACACTGGCAAATAAGTTTGTATTAAGGCACATGAAAGTTCACATCTTTCAAAAGGCATTTCTGCCAAAAAACGCATTTTGATCAACAACAAAAAATGTTTACGTTCGAATGGCTCTCCTGTGAAGTAGTGACGCGCGACATCAAATCAAATCAAATGTATTTATATAGCCCTTCGTACATCAGCTGATATCTCAAAGTGCTGTACAGAAACCCAGCCTAAAACCCCAAACAGCAAGCAATGCAGGTGTAGAAGCACGAAGTTGGTCCTTCTTCTTGTTCAGGCGGCGTCCAGTTTCCTGAAACGAGTCACAATTTAGAATTTTTGGCTGTGGTAGCTAGTGTGTCCTGCGGTACCCTGATCCTACACTATAGAGCACATCACACAGTCCAGAGCACACACTGTATACAGAGTGACAAAGTGATTACACGCTGTGACTTACAGTGAAAACACACTGTCTGCATCCCAAATGGCACCCTTTTCCCTATATAGTGCACTTCTTTAGTTTGACACTATATAGCGAACAGTGTGCCTGTTGTGACACATGCACTGTACTTACTGTATAAAACATGATGATGGGATTGGTACTCTCTGCTATAAAAAGTAAATATAGCGCAACATGTTCTTCTCTGCATTTAAACACTTCATTCTAATAGCTATGTAACTGATACTGAATTGGTGCACTGAGAATATTTGATTACTCACTTACTCAATGTAAAACAGAGTGGCGGTTTCATAGTAATGACATGAATCTTAAGACCTCTGCAGGTTTATGTGAGTGACTGAGTTGTGATAGTGGTCCCGAGGGAACCTGACAAATGAGCTGTCTCTCAGTCAGTCTGTCTGTAATGAGAAACATGGACGGACAATAAGACATAATGGGGTACTCAGAGGGATGGAGAGAGGGAAGGGAGAGAGAGAGGTGAGGGTGGGAGAGAGCATGGGGAGAGAGAGGTGAGGGAGTGTGAGAGAGGGGTGTAATGAGAGATAGGGGAATGAGGGAGAGAGAGGAACAAAGACATGAACTGGTCACAGGATTCCAGGAACATGCTAATTGGTTGCTGATTGAAGCCAGGCCTTTGGTTCACTCTACCCTCCACTGTTTATTGCAGCGCACTTTTGGAATGCTGAGAGAATTGAATAGAATCTTAGGCTCAATGTAGAAACAGATCTTCATGTGCACATTAAGTTGTAGAATTGAATAAACTATAATAGACTGCAGTAGCACTTTCTGTCAAAACACATTCCATTTATTTTTTTTAAATTGACAGGATACACAATGCTACATTCACATTTTATATAAGGACTCCTTAACTACTCCCCTGTGAGATTCCTTAGTGCCTGTTAGTGCATGGGGCCATGATGCGCGTGCTCTCTCTCTCTCTCTCTCTCTCTCTCCTTCTCTCTCTCTCTCTCTCTCTCTCTCTCTCTCTCCCCCCCCACCTCTCTCGGTAGTCCCCCATACACACATGGACCTAACATGCTATCACACTCCAAGCTCCTCTCATATCACTCTCCCAACCTCCAACCCTCTCTCACGATCTCTCATTCTCCATCAAAGAAGCCACCTCGATAAATATTCTGAATGTGTATACAGTATGTGGACAGGGATAAACGCTAGTGACTGTTTGTGGTAGGGGGGATGGGGTGGTTGGTGAATTGCTATTCTTTTCATAAAAGAAATAGCTGCCGCAGTCCTCGTCAATCAAACACAAGCAATCTATTGTTACATGACTGAAGTCTCATTGGAAAGATGGAGGAGGAGAGAGAGGGAGAGAGGAAGAGAGAGACAGGGTTAGATTTTTTTTGTATCAATTACTTCGATGATATGGTCATTCAATGAATTCCCCTAGCCAGAGAACCAGACCATCTCATTTAGGCTCATGGAGAAATCAAAAGCCAGCGATCCGACACTAGACCACCTTACAGTATCTCGTCCCTTCGTCTTCAGCTAAATAAAGATTGAGTTGCTCTCTCTGAGGTTTCTTAAAAAGAATGACTCAATTAAATGGATGAATGGAAATTGGATTGGTGAAATGAAGACGGTATTGATAAACAGAGGAGCCACTGTAGTGTACAGTATATCAGAGGAGATAGTGGAGTGTACAGTATATCAGAGGAGATGGTGGAGTGTACAGTATATCAGAGGAGATGGTGGAGGGTACAGTATATCAGAGGAGATGGTGGAGTGTACAGTATATCAGAGGAGATGGTGGAGTGTACAGTATATCAGAGGAGATGGTGGAGTGTACAGTATATCAGAGGAGATGGTGGAGTGTACAATATATCAAAGGAGATGGTGGAGTGTACAGTATATCAGAGGAGATGGTGGAGTGTACCAGAGGTCGACCGTTTAATCGACATGGCCGATTAATTAGGGCCGATTTCAAGTTTTCATAACAATCGGTAATCTGCATTTTTGGATGCCGATTATGGCCGATTACATTGTATTCCACGAGGAGACTGGGTGGCAGGCTGATCACCTGTTACACGAGTGCAGCAAGGAGCCAAGTTAAGTTGCTAGCTAGCATTAAACTTATCTTATGAAAAACAATCAATCTTCACATAATCACTGGTTAACTACACATGGTTGATGATATTACTAGGTTAACTAGCTTGTCCTGCGTTGCATATAATCAATGCGGTGCCTGTTAATTTATCACAGCCTACTTCGCCAAACGGGGGATCATTTAACAAAAGCGCATTCGCAAAAAAAGCACAATCGTTGCACGATTGAACCTAACCATAAGCATCAATGCCTTTCTTAAAATCAATTCACAGAAGTTTATACTTGCATATTTAGTTAAAATAAATTAATGTTAGCAGGCAATATTAAATAGGGAAATTGTGTCGCTTCTCTTGCGTTCAGTGCATGCAGAGTCAGGGTATATGCAACAGTTTGGGCCGCCTGGCTTGTTGCGAACTCATTTTCCAGAATTTTACATAATTATGACATAACATTTAAGGTTGTGCAATGTAACAGCAATATTTAGACTTAGGGTTGTCACCCGTTCGATAAAATACGGAACATACGGCCCACTACCTGGAATGTAGACACA
Source organism: Oncorhynchus clarkii lewisi (assembly GCF_045791955.1). Lineage (NCBI taxonomy): Eukaryota > Metazoa > Chordata > Actinopteri > Salmoniformes > Salmonidae > Oncorhynchus > Oncorhynchus clarkii. Next base: position 76,498,365 of record NC_092150.1, read on the forward strand.
AACGCGCACAGCCACACACACTTGTGGAGAATGTCAGATCTAGGGAGGATTCAGCACATTTGTTTTTACAGTAGCATTGTAATATCGTGGTCAAAAACATTTGAAAAGTAGATGAATCTGAAAACTTCCTTGAGTGTTTTGGGAGAGTTTTTAGGGAGAGTGTTTTGGGAGAGTGTTTTGGGAGAGTGTTTTTAGGGAGAGTGTTTTGGGAGAGTGTTTTGGGAGAGTGTTTTGGGTGGCAGGTAGCCTGGAGGTTAGACTGTTGGGCCAGTAATCGAAATGGCTCTAGTTCGAATCCCTGAGCTGAAATTGTGAACAATCTGTCAATGTTCCCTTGAGCAAGGCACTCAACCCTAAATACTCTAGGGTCGCCGTTGATAATGGCAGACCCTGGCCATGACCCTAATCACCAAGGGTGTCTCAGGGAGAGTTGGGATTGGCATGGAAAACATTTCCAATTCACACACTTGTACATGTGGGAAACAGGACAAATATAAGCACATTAGTATGTTGTAGCAGGCCTAAGAATACAAGACAAACACAGTGCTGTACAAACACAGTCCTACATGCAGTGGAACAGTTCATTGAATTGAATTTGATCAACTGAGCTCTAGTGCATCAGAAGAGGAATGCACAAGATAATGACTGTATCACAAGATTATTGGATAAACCAATTATGAACAGTGGTACAATGACAGGGTTACGCAAGCTCTGAAACAACCAGATCAAGACACAACCCTCTGGGGCACAAATGTAATTTCATCGTCTAGTTTTGATTTACAGTGCCTTGCAAAAGTATTCACCCCCCTTGGCATTTTCCTATTTTGTTCTATTACAACCTCTAATTTAAATGGATTTTTATTTGGATTTCATGTAATGACATACACAAAATAGTCCAAATTGGTGAAGTGAAATGAAAAAAATAACTTGTTTCAAAAATGCTATGGGGATGTTTTTCACCGGCAGGGACAGGGAAACTGGTCAGAATTGAAGGAATGATGGATGGGGCTGAATAGAGGGAAATTCTTGAGGGAAACCTGTTTCAGTCTTCCAGAGATTTGACACTGAGACGGAGGTTCACCTTCCAGCAGGACAATGACCCTAAGCATACTGCTAAAGCAACACTCAAGTGTTATAAGGGGAAACATTTAAATGTCTTGGAATGGCCTAGTCAAAGCCCAGACCTCAATCCAATTCAACATTTGTGGTATGACTTAAAGATTGCTGTACATCAGCGGAACCCATCCAACTTGAAGGAGCTGGAGCAGTTTTGCCTTGAAGAATGGGCAAAGATCCCAGTGGCTATGTGTGCCAAGCTTATAGAGGCATACCCCAAGAGACTTGCATCTGTAATTGCTGCAAAAGGTGGCTCTACAAAGTATTGACTTTTGAGGGGTGAAGAGTTATGCACTTTCAAGTTTTCCGTTTTTTTGTCTTATTTCTTGTTTGTTTCACAATAAAAAAATATTTTGTATCTTCAAAGTGGCAGGCATGTTGTGTAAATCAAATGATACAAACCCCCCAAAAATAAATTTTAATTTCAGGTTGTAAGGCAACAATATAGGAAAATGCCAAGGGGGTGAATACTTTCGCAAGCCACTGTACGTTTGGTTGAGTTATCAACTAACGTGAATTCAACAACAAAAATGTTGTTCACGTTAAAAGTTGGGCGAATTTTTTTTTAAATGTCCTTATGTTGATGACTTTTTGATAATCCAATTAGTTTTCCATGTTGATTCAAAGTCATCAAATATATTTTTTGTTGTCGGAATGACGTGGAAACAACATTTTTTTAGGTGGGGGAGCAAAAAATGTAATGTAAATGATGTCACAATTTCCTTAATCAAAATGTGTACCGACAGATGCAGCCAATTGAATAGCCTATCACATGCCAATCAAATCCAATTTAAATCATCAAATCAAATGTATTTATATAGCCCTTCTTACATCAGCTGATATCTCAAAGTGCTGTACAGAAACCCAGCCTAAAACCCCAAACAGCAAGCAATGCAGGTGTAGAAGCATGATGGCTAGGAAAAACTCCCTAGAAAGGCCAAAAGCTAGGAAGAAACCTAGAGAGGAACCAGGCTATGAGGGGTGGCCAGTCCTCTTCTGGCTGTGCCGGGTGGAGATAATAACAGAACATGGCCAAGATGTTCAAATGTTCATAAATGACCAGCATGGTCAAATAATAATAATCACAGTAGTTGTCGAGGGTGCAACAAGTCAGCACCTCAGGAGTAAATATCAGTTGGCTTTTCATAGCCGATCATTAAGAGTATCTCTACCGCTCCTGCTGTCTCTAGAGAGTTGAAAACAGCAGGTCTGGGACAGGTAGCACGTCCGGTGAACAGGTCAGGGTTCCATAGCCGGAGGCAGAACAGTTGAAACTGGAGCAGCAGCACGGCCAGGTGGACTGGGGACAGCAAGGAGTCATCATGCCAGGTAGTCCTGAGGCATGGTCCTAGGGCTCAGGTCCTCCGAGAGAGAGAGAGAAAGAGATAATTAGAAAGAGCATATTTAAATTCACACAGGACACCGGATAAGACAGGAGAAGTACTCCAGATATAACAGACTGACCCTAGCCCCCCGACACATAAACTACTACAGCATAAATACTGGAGGTTTCTTATTTTATTGATGCTTTTTTATTACTTGGTTACTTTTATTTAGAATTCTTATCCGTATTATCCGTATCAGCTGCATTGTTGATTAGGGGCTCGTAAGTCAGCATTTCACTGTTGTATTCAGCACATATGACTGATACAAAGTGGGGGGAGCCTCAAGCGGAGCGGGGACTGCGACCCACACCGGAGCCTCCACCGAGAGTAGATGCCCACCCGGACCCTCCCCTATAGATCCAGGTTTGTTATTAGGTCCAGGTTTCCTTATTATCCTCTATGTTTGGTTAGGTCAGGGTGTGACTCGGGTGGGAAAGTCTATGTTTTCTATTTCTTTGTTTTGGCCGAGTGTGGTTCCCAATCAGTTGACTAACGATATGGGATCATATATAAGTTGTCATTTTCCTTTGGGGTTTTGTGGGATCTTGTTTTCTGTTTATTGTCTGTGCCTGACAGAACTGTTCGCTTTCGTTTTTTGTCTTTGTTAGTTTGTTTTGGTGTCATCAATAAAAAGACCATGTACGCCTATCACGCTACCAACGAGAGTTGTTACATATAGTGCACTAGTTTTAGCCAGAGTCACTACTGTATATGACTACCGTATTATAGTGTACTAGTTTTAGCCAGACTCACTACTGTATATGACTACTGTATTATAGTGTACTAGTTTTAGCCAGACTCACTACTGTATATGACTTCCGTATTATAGTACACTAGTTTTAGCCACCTCACTATGTGGGGAATAGTTCTAGTAGCTTTGAGACAAAGCTTACCAAATATTCCTAAGATTAATGCACTCATTTTAAGTGGCTCTGGATAAGAGTGACTGCTAAATGAGTCAAATGTTGTGTTGTGCAGTCCAGGGTAAGGGTTTGATACAGCCTCCTTTCATCCCGTAACTCATTGTGACTGCCGTGCTTCTCTGCATTATTCAGGTGACTTACTGTAAGTCCACAGTCAGCGATCAATACCTTGTTTAATCAATCCTTCCCCGGGGACTAGATTTACGTTTTCCTTAATTACACCACTGGGTCTTTATCAATATATTGAACGATCATGAGGCCATTTTCCAGCTATGGTTAGATGAAGCCCAGTCACAGAGCCATGACTACGGTAGATTTGTTGTTTTCCTTGTTGATGGGAAAGAGCTGGACAATCCTGCACTTCTAGGACTATTCAGACTCGTTGTTTTGTTGACACTTTGATACATTTTATAAGATGTTGTTTCCTTTACACACCGTTCTTAGGTCAGTTTTGTGTTTTACAATTGGGAAATTTTAGCTGAGCCTAGATCTGTGCAAATGGTGAAACTTCTTTCCGGCTTATATTTTATGTTCTGAACAGCTTGAAGAAACCTCTCTCTCTCCATGCAGATGAGCCATTATCTCGCCCAGTCTCTGTACCTAAACACCTGGTGCGGAGAGTCTGAGCAGCAGGTGGATGGCTTCTTCAATAGAGGACTTCAGAGCCTCCTACACACTCCACACACACTCAGGGCTTCAGGGGCTATCTACGTCCAGGGTTACCATAGAAACGTTGAAGATGAGGAAGTTGGTGTTGAGCTAACAAGGTAAAATAAGGGCCTCAGACACACACACAAACACACACAGCCATTGGTTTGTGGGCTCCTCACATCTTCTCCTTCTCTTCTTCTCTCATTTTCTCCTTCCCACCCTCTCCTCCTTCCCTCTGAGCTGTGAAGCGTATGCTGCCTGTTGTCGTCAATTCAGGAGAGTTAGAATGACACCACTAATTGGAACAACATTTACTCTGTTCCGTTAGCTGTTCCAGACCTGTAGTTTCCGACCAGAGCTAGAGACTGAAAACGTTATGAGTGTTGACTGTCGCTGATGAGTAAGGTTCGGGCTGGATTCGGCTCGTTGGCTTGATCTCGGTTCATCAAGTTTCTAAGTCATAATGACTAAGAAACAAACTGCAGCTAGCGTAAACTTCTACTTTATAATTGGATGTGATACAGTGTTCCCTCCCGGCCATGGTTATTCACTTGTTTACCCTGTTTATCTGTGGAAGGTATGAAGTATGAAAGGCACTGTCAGGGTAATCAAATGTTAACCATATTTTCCTACTGCTGCTCAGGATTGTAACACCTGTTGCTCGTTAGAGTAGTCAGTCAAAAGGTGTCTTTGTTCTGCTTCATTTTATCAGTCTTGGTCACCCATTTCCTGTTTTATACACTTCATCGTTGTAGAGTGTTGAAGAATGCCAAGTGACCTTTGCCGGCCCCGATATCGAACCTAGCCAAGCGCACTGGCTCGCAAACGCACGCACGCACACACACAACACACACACACACACACACACACACACACACACACACACACACACACACACACACACACACACACACACACAACACACACACAACACACACAACGGTACAGCAGGGGCTTAATAGGTTTTGGACAGTAAATCTCAGGAGAGTCATTCAGGGGAGCGCTCGGAGACCACAGCACTCATGGAACTATTTGGCTGCCTGAAAGAACAGAGCTGATGAAGGTGGAACGATCCCTCGTTTTTCACTCCTTTTTTTCTCCCGCCTGGCCTGAATGATGGGGCGACAAAACTAAGCTTAGGTCCTACTTTGTCTTCTGTTCTCTCTCTCTTTTCTTCTCATTTTTTCTCTCTCAGGAAGGTTGTTTTTTACTGCGGAAGTCTCTGGGTCCGTTGAAAGCTCTCCTCCATCCAAAATGTCTTTTTTTAGCCGGAAATCCACATGGCCTCCCAGTTGACACACAGCAGAGGCCGTTAGGAAACTCTAACACTCATCAGAGATGCTGTCAACATGTTCCTCAAACACAGATAATATTTCACCTCAATGGGACTTCCTTGTTCAAATAAATGTTTCATAAAGGAGTATACAAGATCACATTCATTTTGTATGTAGACCTGATCACTTCTCAAGGCAGAATATTGAATAAACTCAGTTAAATTAATCTTGAATGATACTGTATGTCAGGCTTTATAGGCTTTATATAAAACACTGATTGAACCCCAGAGAGAGACTGTGTGTGTTTGTGCGTATGTGTGTGTGTGTGTGTGTGTGTGTGTGTGTGTGTGTGTGTGTGTGTGTGTGTGTGTGTGTGTGTGTGTGTGTGTGTGTGTGTGTGTGTGTGTGTGTGTGTGTGTGTGTGTGTGTGTGTGTGTGTGTGTGTGTGTGAAGCTTATGGTAGTATTGCTGTATCGCTCCTGTGATTTAGGGCTGAAAGAGTGAAACAGAAAGAGAGAAAAAGAAAGAAACAGAGAGTGAAAGAGAGAGAAATGGAGAGAGAAGAGGCAGCTGTGATGGCAGCCATGTCTTCAGCACAGACGTGACTCAACTGAGGATTATCCCATGGCTGTATGTCACCATGCTCCAAGGTCAACAACCAGCACCAGCTTTCTCTACGGAACCAATAATACTGGATTAAAAGTCACAGAGAGAGAGGGAGGGAGGGAGTGATAGAGATAGAGAGAGAGAGACAGAGAAGAAGGGGAGATGGAGAGAAAGAAAGAGAGAAAGAGATGGAGACTGTTAATGAGGTATGGAGCTGCTCAGGTGTGTTAAGTTTCAATTGGTCTTCCATTTCTTCAGACTCATACAGACATTGTAGTCTGACTGTGTTGATGGTGAGCGAATCTGTTATTTTAAGTTTATACTGTACATCCGACGATCAACCTTACAGCAAGACAAAGCCCTACGTTCGTTCCAACACAGACAGGACAGATACTGTTGTCATGGTGCTAATGCCATGTCTACAGTTTTAGACATGCAATGACTTTTAAAACACGATATCGCTAGAATAAACTGTACAGAGTAACACGATGTAGCTAGAATAAACTGTACAGAGTAACACAATGTAGCTAGAATAAACTGTACAGAGTAACAAGATGTAGCTAGAATAAACTGTACAGAGTAACATGATGTAGCTAGAATAAACCGTTCAGAGTAACACGATGTAGCTAGAATAAACTGTACAGAGTAACACGATGTCGCTAGAATAAACTGTACAGAGTAACACGATGTAGCTAGAATAAACTGTACAGAGTAACAAGATGTAGCTAGAATAAACTGTACAGAGTAACACGATGTAGCTAGAATAAACTGTACAGAGTAACATGATGTAGCTAGAATAAACCGTTCAGAGTAACACGATGTAGCTAGAATAAACTGTACAGAGTAACACGATGTAGCTAGAATAAACTGTACATAGTAACACGATGTAGCTAGAATAAACTGTACAGAGTAACATGATGTAGCTAGAATAAACTGTACAGAGTAACATGATGTAGCTAGAATAAACTGTACAGAGTAACACGATGTAGCTAGAATAAACTGCACAGAGTAACACGATGTAGCTAGAATAAACTGTACAGAGTAACAAGATGTAGCTAGAATAAACCGTTCAGAGTAACACGATGTAGCTAGAATAAACTGTACAGAGTAACACGGTGTAGCTAGAATAAACTGTACAGAGTAACACAATGTAGCTAGAATAAACTGTACAGAGTAACACGATGTAGCTAGAATAAACTGTACAGAGTAACACGATGTAGCTAGAATAAACTGTACAGAGTAACACGATGTAGCTGGAATAAACTGTACAGATTCTGCTGTAAACCAAGAAGTGCCATATACAGTCTATTCTAAAATGGATTAAATGAAACAATACCTCATAATGAGAAATCAAAAACTGTTTTTTTTTTCATGTTTGGAAATGTTTTACAAATAAAAAACAGAAATACCTTGTTTACATTAGTATTCAGGGGCTTTGTTATGAGACATTGATCTCAGGTCCATCTTGTTTCCATTGATCATCCTTGAGATGTTTCTACAACTTGATTGGAGTCCACCTGTGGTAAATTCAATTATTTGGATATGATCTGGAAAGGCACACACCTGTATGTCTATATAAGGTCCCACAGTTGACAGTGCATTTAAGAGCAAAAACCAAGCCATGAGGTCGAAGGAATTGTTCGTAGAGCTCCCAGACAGAATTGTGTTGAGGCACAGATCTGGGGAAGGGTACCAAAAAATCTCTGCAGCATTGAAGGTCCCCAAGAACACAGTGGCCTTCATCATTCTTAAATGGAAGACGTTTGGAACCAACCAACATTCTTCCTGAGCTGTCCGCCTAGCCAAGCTGAGTAATCGGGGAGAGAAGGGCCTTGGTCAGGGGGTGACCAAGAACCCAATGGTCACTCTGACTGCGCTTCAGAGTTCCTCTGTGGAGATGGGAGAACCTTCGAGAAGGAAAACCATCTCTGCAGCCACCAATCAGCCACCAAGCAGCCACCAATCAGGTCTTTATGGTAGAGTGGCCAGCCGGAAGCCACTCCTCAGTAAAAGGCACATGACAACCCACTTGGAGTTTATACTCTCGGACCATGAGAAACAATATTGCCTGAATGCCAAGCGTCAAGTCTGGATGAAACCTGGCACCATCCCTACGGTGAAGCATGGTAGTGGCAGCATCATGCTGTGGGGATGTTTTTCAGCGGCAGGGACTGGGAGACTAGTCAGGATCGAGGGAAAGATGAACGGAGCAAAGTACAGAGAGACCCTTGATGAAAACCTGCTCCAGAGCACTCATGACCTCAGGTGGGGGCGAAGGTTCATCTTCCAAATCAAATCAAATCAAACTTTATTTGTCACATGCACCGAATACAACAAGTGTAGACTTTACCATGAAATGCTTACTTACAAGTCCTTGACCAACAGTGCAGTTCAAGAAGAAGAACATATTTACCAAGTAGACAAAAATAAAAAAGTAATAATAAAATGTAACACAATAAGAATAGCAAAAAGGAGGCAATATACAGGGGGCACCGGTACCGAGTCAGTGTGCAGGGGCACAGGCTAGTTGAGGTAATCTGTACATGTAGGTGGGGGCAAAGTGACTATGCATAGATAATAAACAAACAGCGAGTAGCAGCAGTGTACAAAAGGGGGGGAGGTCAATGTAAATTGTCTGGTGGTGATTATATGAATTGTTCAGCAGTCTTATGGCTTGGGGGTAGAAGCTGTTGAGGAGCCTTTTGGTCCTAGACTTGGTGCTCCGGTAACGCTTGCCATGCGGCAGCAGAGAAAACAATCTATAACTTGGGTGACTGGAGTCTCTGACAATTCTATGGGCTTTCCTCTGACACTGCCTATTATGTAGGTCGTGGATGGCAGGAAGCTTGGCCCCAGTGATGTACTGTGCCGTTCGCACTACCCCCTGTAGCGCTTTACGGTCAGATGCCGAGCAGTTGCCATAGCAGGCGGTGATGCAACCGGTCAGGATGCTCCTGATGGTGCAGCTGTAGAACCTTTTGAGGATCTGGGAACCCATGACAAATCTTTTCAGTCTCCTGAGGGGGAATAGGTTTTTTCGTGTCCTCTTCACAAATGTCTTGGTATGTTTGGACCATGATAGTTCGTTGGTGATGTGGACACCAAGGAACTTGAAACTCTAGACCCGCTCCACTACAGCCCCGTCAATGTTAATGGGGGCCTGTTCGGCCCGCCTTTTCCTGTAGTCCACGATCAGCTCCTTAGTCTTGCTCACATTGAGGGAGAGGTTGTTGTCCTGGCACCTCACTGCCACCTGGAGGCGGCCCGTCAGGAAGTCCAGGATCCAGTTGCAGAGGGAGGTGTTTAGTCCCAGAGTCCTTAGCTTAGTGATGAGCTTCGTGGGCACTATGGACAGGACAACAGGACAACGAGCCTAAGCACACAGCCAAGACAACACAGGAGTGGCTTCGAGACAAGTCTCTGAATGTCCTTGAGTGGCCGAGCCAGAGCCCGGACTTGAACCCGATCAAACATCTCTGGAGAGACCTGAAAATAGCTGTGTCATGACTCTCCCAATTCAACTTGACAGAGCTTGAGAGGATCTGCAGAGAACTTGTACTAATGTAAATGTGATATTTTAGTTTATAAATTGGCAAAAATGTCTAAAAACCTATTTTTGTTTTGTCGTTATGGGGTAGTGTGTGTAGATTGAAGAGGATAGTTTTTTAAAATCAATTTCAGAATAAGGCTGTAACGTAACAACATGTGGGAAAAAGTCAAGGGGTCTGAATAGTTTCCGAATTCACTGTATGTTAAGATATGACTTTGGTAGTACTATATTTGTCAGTTCAAATGCTGAACCAGCTAATCAAGCACAAAACAATGATATAATGTAGCCAATGACAAAGCAGAACTATGTAAAGCTATTGGCAGTATAATTGTAACGGGCCAGTAGCCCCTATGCCAGTGCTGGTTTACAGCACTTACAGCAATACTGCCACAGGGTAGACTACACACACACGAGAAGAAGGTCTGGCTAGTAGACAGGAGCTGTGGCACTCAGTGCTACATAATCTCTCCCTCAGCTGTTCCCTACGGCCCTTGGCCACTATGACAGGAGAGAAGCTATTGGTCGCCAGTTGGAGCGGTGCTCTGACTTGGACTAGTGATCTGGCAAGGCTGGAAACCAAACAGAATGTTTCCTGAAACCAGTGAACATAGGCAACAAGGCTATTTCCAACTTCATCATCTACTTGGTCATCATGAGATTTGATTCATTATGATTGGATTGATACAATTTAAGAGATATTGTCTCGAAGCCACACCTGTATTTGGGGAGTTTCTCCCATTCTTCTCTGCAGTTCCTCTCAAGCTCTGTCAGGTTGGATAGGGAGTGTCGCTCCACAGCTATTTTCAGGTCTCTCCAGAGATAATTGATCGGGCTCTGGCTGGGCCACTCAATTACATTCAGAGACTTGTCCTGAAGGCACTCCTGCTTTTTCTTGGCTGTGTGCTTAGGGTCATTGTCCTGTTGAAAGGGTACCTTCGCCCCAGTCTGAGGTCCTGAGGCCAGCTCTAGGAACAGTCTTGGTGGTTCCAAACTTATTACAATTAAGAATGATGAAGGCCAGCAATGATCTAATGCACTGCATTGCATGGCCAGAGGTGTCACTACAGACCCGGGTTCGATCCCAGGCGGAGTTTGGCCGGCCGGGTTGTCCTTGTCCCATCGCGCTCTAGCGACTCCTTGTGGCAGGCCGGGTGCACAATCCTGTCTCGGAGCTCTATGGACAATTCCTTCAACCTCATGGCTTTAGTTTTTCTCTGAAATGCACTGGCAACTGTAGGACCTTATAGAGACATCCTGGAAACAGGATGCACCTGAGCTCAATTTTGGGTCTCATAGCAAAGGGTCTGAGTAGTTATTTTTAATACATTTGCAACATTTCTAAAAACCTGTTTTCACTTTGTCATTATGGGGTATTGTGTGTAGATTAATGAGGGAAAAAAGTATTTTAATCCATTTTAGAAAATGTGGAAAAAGTAATGGGGTCTGAATACTTAACGAATGCACTGTATATACAAAAGTATGTGGACAACCCTTCAAATGTGTGGATTTCAGCCACACCCGTTGCTGACAGGTGTATAAAATTGAGCAAACAGACATGCAAACTCCATAGACAAACATTGCCAGTAGAATGGTCTTACTGAAGAGCTCAGTGACATTCAACATCACACTGTCATAGGATGCCACATTTCCAGCTAGTCAGTTTGTGAAATTGCTGCCCTGGTCAGCTGTTATTGTGAAGTGGAAACGTCTAGGAGCAACAACGGCTCAGCTGCGAAGTGGTAGCCCAAACAAGCTCAGAGAACGGGACCTCCGAGTGCTGAAGCGTTTAGAGCGTAAAAATCTTCTGTCCTTGGTTGCAACACTCACTACCGAGTTCCAAACTGCCTCTGGAAGCAATGTCAGCACAATAACCGTTCATCATGAGCTTAATGGGTTTCCATGGTCGAGCAGCATTACACAAGCCTAAGACCACCATGCTCAATGCCAAGCATTGGCTGAAGTGGTGTAAAGCTTGCCGCCATTGGACTCTGGAGCAGTGGAAACGCGTTCTCTGGAGTGATGAATCACGCTTCATCATCTGGCAGTCTGACGGATGAATCTGCACAGAGCCCTGACCTCAACCCCATCGAACACCTTTGGGATGAATTGGAACACCGACTGCGAACCAGGCCTAATCACACAACATCAGTGGCCGACCTCACTAATGCTCTTGTGGCTGAATGGAAGCAAGTACCCACAGCAATGTTCCAACATCTAGTGGCAAGCCTTCCTAGAAGAGGCTGTTATAGCAGCAAAGGGGGACCATCTCCATATGAATGCCCATGATTTTGGAATGAGATGTTCGACAAGCAGGTGTCCACATACTTTTTGTTGTGTTGCGTATTTCAGGAGGTGTCTGAGGTGAGGTGAATATGCTGATCCTCAAGCTTATTAGCTCAGAATCGCATCTGCTGTCGGCCTATGAATCTCCTACTCAAGGACAGATTATAGTGAGAAGCAATGACAATATCTGCATCCCAAATGGTACCCTATGTAGTGCACTACTTTTGACCAGAGGGGATAGGGTGTCATTTGGGAGACAGACAGTGACTTAGCAGAAGAGCAGACATTATCACACACACCTCAATGACACCTTAATCTCTATGTAGTGTACAGCTTTAGACCAGAGCCCTATGTTGGCTATATTCACTACTGTGAATAGAATGATTATGTTACTCAGGTGGGGAATAAGGTGTCATTTGAGAAAGAGACATCCTCTGATTCTGCTGATGTTGTTTGTGTTGTTACCACGGATCAGTCTAGATCCCTTTGTCCTTTTCTAGAGAGAGATAGAGAGAGACCGAGACTGAGACCGAGAGAGAGAGAGAGGGTGAGAGAGAGAGGGGTAGGAGGGAGAGAGAGAGAACAATAGACAGGCGAGCTAATGAAAGAGAGACGGAGGACACAGAGGTTCACGGTGTCAAACACAACAAGAAATGATTTATAATGAGAGAATCAGGCAGATCAAAGACCTGTAGATGGACGCCTGTTCTTCAGCAGAGGTTGTTGGGTATATTATCATCAGGGTTATTAGGCATCATCAGTCTTTAGACACAGACCTTGAATGAAGAATGGTCCAGAACCAGCCCTTGCATATGTATTCCATGTAGATTCTTAGTATTAACATTAAATAACAGTTTGCTGCATCCAAATGGTCTTTAAACATGAATTCATCCTCTCTTCAATGGAAGATTATAGGCCGTCATTATAAATAATAATTTGTTCTTAACTGACTTGAGAGTAAAATAAAGGTTAAAAAACAGATATTGAGTGAGTGAGTGAGTGTGCATGCGATCATCTGTGTGTGTGTGTGTGTGTGTGTGTCTGTGTGTTGTGGTGGGAGGTTGTCAGGGCCTGGTTGTGCAGATGGGCTGAGTGTGCCAAGACAACAGATCTTGGCTGTTTAGGCCAAGCTAATGACATCAAAAGGCTAAATGATGACTACAATAATGGACTAAATCATAATCACCCCTTTATGAGGCTTACCAAAGGAACCTACACAGGTTTGCTATGGGTTTTGGAGACCAATATGTGGATAGTTTTGTATTGCTCCTGTAATTTTGGTTTCTCTGAGAGAAAGAGATGGTAGGGAGGGAGGGAGGGAGGGAGGGAGGGAGGGAGGGAGGGAGGGAAATAAAGGGACGGGTGATAGGCAGAGAGAGTGAAAAAGAGGAGGAAGGGGAGAGAGAGAAAGACAGGCAGAGAGAGTGAAAGAGGGAGGGAGGGAGGGAGGGAGGGAGGGAGGGAGGGAGGGAGGGAGGGAGGGAGGGAGGGAGGGTGTAATAAAGAGACAGATAGAGAGAGAGGGAGATACAGAGAGCCACAGCAAGAGGGAGAGATGGAAAGAGAATAACAAAGTGATTAAGAGGTCCTGTTATTTTCTCATTGTGATATCCACAAGACACTGCTCTTGGGTCTAGGGCTGACCCCAATTAGTCGACTGGTCGATAGTTTGGTCTGTAGGCTGTTGGTCGACCGAGATTGTTTTAGTTGAGCAGTAACAAATAGAGATTGTTTTAGTTGAGCAGTAACAAATAGAGATGGTTTTAGTCAAACAGTAACAAATCAAGATTGTTTTAGTTGAGCAGTAACAAATAGAGATTGTTTTAGTTAAGCAGTAACAAATAGAGATGGTTTTAGTCAAACAGTAACAAATATAGATGGTTTTAGTTGAGCAGTAACAAATATAGATGGTTTTAGTCAAACAGTAACAAATAGAGATGGTTTTAGTTGAGCAGTAACAAATAGAGATGGTTTTAGTCAAACAGTAACAAATAGAGATGGTTTTAGTTGAGCAGTAACAAATAGAGATGGTTTTAGTTGAGCAGTAACAAATAGAGATGGTTTTAGTCAAACAGTAACAAATAGAGATGGTTTTAGTTGAGCAGTAACAAATAGAGATGGTTTTAGTCAAACAGTAACAAATAGAGATGGTTTTAGTTGAGCAGTAACAAATAGAGATGGTTTTAGTCAAACAGTAACAAATAGAGATGGTTTTAGTTGAGCAGTAACAAATAGAGATGGTTTTAGTCAAACAGTAACAAATAGAGATGGTTTTAGTTGAACAGTAACAAATAGAGATGGTTTTAGTCAAACAGTAACAAATAGAGATTGTTTTAGTTGAGCAGTAACAAATAGAGATGTTTTTAGTCAAACAGTAACAAATAGAGATGGTTTTAGTTGAGCAGTAACAAATAGAGATGGTTTTAGTCAAACAGTAACAAATAGAGATTGTTTTAGTTGAGCAGTAACAAATAGAGATTATTTTTGTCAAACAGTAACAAATAGAGATTTTTATTTTATTTATTTTACCCCCTTTTTCTCCCCTATTTCATGGTATCCAATTGTTAGTAGCTACTATCTTGTCTCATTGCTACAACTCCCGTATGGGCTCGGGAGAGATGAAGGTTGAAAGTCATGCGTCCTCCGATACACAACCCAACCAGCCGTACTGCTTCTTAACACAGCGCGCATCCAACCCGGAAGCCAGCTGCACCAATGTGTCGGAGGAAACACTGTGCACCTGGCAACCTTGGTTAGCGTGCACTGCGCCCGGCCCGCCACAGGAGTCGCTGGTGCACGATGAGACAAGGATTTCCCTACCGGCCAAACCCTCCCTAACACGGACGACGCTATGCCAATTGTGCGTTGCCCCACGGACCTCCCGGTCGCGGCCGGTAATGACAGTAGCACAGCTGGCGCTGCAGTACAGCGCCCTTAACCACTGCGCCACCCGGGAGGCCCAATAGAGATAGTTTTTGTTTGATTTTTTATTATTATTTTTTATTTCACTTTCATTTAACCAGGTAGGCTAGTTGAGAACAAGTCCTCATTTACAACTGCTGCCTGGCCAAGATAGAGCAAAGCAGTGCGATAAAAACAACACAGAGTTAAACATGGGATAAACAAAAAGACAGTCAATAAAAATCTGTATACAGTGTGTGCAAATTAAGTAAGGAGGTAAGGCAATAAATAGGCCAATAGAGGCAAAGACATTACAATTTAGCTATTAAACACTGGAGTGCAGAAGAGGATGTGCAAGTAGAGATGCTGGTGTGCAAAAGAGCAGAAAAACAAAAACAGATATGGGGATGAGGTAGGTAGTTGGTTGGTTGGGCTATTTACAGATGGGCTGCATATAGCTGCAGAGATTAAGTCTCCAACTTCAGTGATTTTTGCAATTCGTTCCAGTCATTGGCAGCAGAGAACTGTAAGGAAAGACGGACAAACGAGGAGTTGGCTTTGGGGATAACCAGTGAAATATACCTGCTGGAGCGCGGGGTAAGGGTGGGTGTTGCTATGGTGACCAGTGAGCTGAGATAAGGCAGAACTTTCCTGGAGCCATTGGATTTGGCGAAGAATATGTAGCGAGGACCAGTCAACGAGACCATACAGGTCGCAGTGGTGGGTAGTATATGGGGCTTTGGTGACAAAATGAATGGACCATACAGGTCGCAGTGGTGGGTAGTATATGGGGCTTTGGTGACAAAATGAATGGAGCATACAGGTCGCAGTGGTGGGTAGTATATGGGGCTTTGGTGACAAGACGGATGGACCATACAGGTCGCAGTGGTGGGTGGTATATGGGGCTTTGGTGACAAAATGAATGGACCATACAGGTCGCAGTGGTGGGTAGTATATGGGGCTTTGGTGACAAGACGGATGGACCATACAGGTCGCAGTGGTGGGTAGTATATGGGGCTTTGGTGACAAGACGGATGGACCATACAGGTCGCAGTGGTGGGTAGTATATGGGGCTTTGGTGACAAAATGAATGGACCATACAGGTCGCAGTGGTGGGTAGTATATGGGGCTTTGGTGACAAGACGGATGGACCATACAGGTCGCAGTGGTGGGTAGTATATGGGGCTTTGGTGACAAAATGAATGGACCATACAGGTCGCAGTGGTGGGTAGTATATGGGGCTTTGGTGACAAGACGGATGGACCA
Source organism: Oncorhynchus clarkii lewisi (assembly GCF_045791955.1). Lineage (NCBI taxonomy): Eukaryota > Metazoa > Chordata > Actinopteri > Salmoniformes > Salmonidae > Oncorhynchus > Oncorhynchus clarkii. The sequence goes on from NC_092150.1 coordinate 76,514,320, forward strand.
TACAGGTCGCAGTGGTGGGTAGTATATGGGGCTTTGGTGACAAAATGAATGGAGCATACAGGTCGCAGTGGTGGGTAGTATATGGGGCTTTGGTGACAAAATGAATGGACCATACAGGTCGCAGTGGTGGGTAGTATATGGGGCTTTGGTGACAAAATGAATGGACCATACAGGTCGCAGTGGTGGGTAGTATATGGGGCTTTGGTGACAAGACGGATGGACCATACAGGTCGCAGTGGTGGGTAGTATATGGGGCTTTGGTGACAAAATGAATGGAGCATACAGGTCGCAGTGGTGGGTAGTATATGGGGCTTTGGTGACAAAACGGATGGAGCATACAGGTCGCAGTGGTGGGTAGTATATGGGGCTTTGGTGACAAAATGAATGGCACTGTGATAGACGGCATCCAATTTGTTGAGTAGTGTTGGAGGCTATTTTGTAAATTACATCGCCGAAGTCAAGGATCGGTAGGATAGTCAGTTTTACGAGGGGATGTTTGGCAGCATGAGTGAAAGAGGCTTTGTTGTGAAATAGGAAGCCGATTCTAGATTTAACTTTGGATTGGAGGTGCTTAATGTGAGTCTGGAAGGAGAGTTTATAGTCTAGCCAGACACCTACAGTTGAAGTCGGAAGTTTACATACACCTTAGCCAAATACATTTAAAACTCAGTTTTTCACAATTCCTGACATTTAATCCTAGTAAAAATTCCCTGTCTTAGGTCAGTTAGGATCACCACTTTATTTTAAGAATGTGAAATGTCAGAATAATAGTAGAAAGAAGGAGTTATTTGGCTTTTATTTCTTTCATCACATTCCCATTGGGTCAGAAGTTTACATACACTCAATTAGTATTTGGTAGCATTTCCTTTAAATTGTTTAACTTGGGTCAAATGTTTTGGGTAGCCTTCCACAAGCTTCTCACAATAAGTTGGGTGAATTTTGGCCCATTCCTCCTGACAGAGCTGGTGACTGAGTCAGGTTTGTAGTCCTCCTTGCTCGCACACGCTTTTTCAGTTCTGCTCACAAATGTTTTATAGGATTGAGGTCAGGGCTTTGTTATGGCCACTCCAATACCTTGACTTTGTTGTCCTTAAGCCATTTTTCCTCAACTTTGGAAGTATGCTTGGGGTCTTTATCCATTTGGAAGACCCATTTGCGATCAAGCTTTAACTTCCTGACTGATGTCTTGAGATGTTGCTTCAATATCTCCCCATAATTCTCCTACCTCATGATGCCATCTATTTTGTGAAGTACACCAGTCCCTCCCGCAGCAAAGCACCCCCACAACATGATGCTGCCACCCCCGTGCTTCACGGTTGGGATGGTGTTCTTCGGCTTGCAAGCTTCCCCCGTTTTCCTCCAAACATAACGATGGTCATTATGGCCGAACAGTTCTATTTTTGTTTCATCAGACCAGAGGACATTTCTCCAAAAGATACGATCCTTTGTCCCCATGTGCAGTTGCAAACCGTAGTCTGGCTTTTTTATGGCGGTTTTAGAGCAGTGGCTTCTTCCTTGCTGAGCGGCCTTTCAGGTTATGTCGATATAGGACTCATTTTACTGTGGATATAGATACTTTTGTACCCGTTTCCTCCAGCATCTTCACAAGGTCCTTTGTGGTTGTTCTGGGATTGATTTGCACTTTTCGCACCAAAGTACATTCATCCTAAGGAGACAGAACGTGTTTCCTTCCTGAGCGGTATGACAGCTGCGTGGTCGCATGGTGTTTATACTTGCGTACTATTGTTTGTACAGATGAATGTGGTACCTTCAGGCGTTTGGAAATTGCTCCCAAGGATGAACCAGACTTGTGGAGGCCCACAATTTTCTTTCTGAGGTCTTGACTGATTTCTTTTGGTTTTCCCATGATGTTAAGTAAAGAGGCACTGAGTTTGAAGGTAGGCCTTGAAATACATCCACAGTTACACCTCCAATTGACTCTAGTGATGTCTATTAGCCTATCAGAAGATTCTAAAGCAATTACATTGTTTTCTGGAATTTTCCAAGCTGTTTAAAGGCACAGTCAACTTAGTGTATGTGAACTTCTAACCCACTGGAATTGTGATACAGTTAGTTCTAAGTGAAATAATCTGTCTGTAAACAATTATAGATGAACTATAGTTCATCTACAAAGTAGACTTGCCAGAACTATAGTTTGTTAACAAGACATTTGTGGAGTGTTTGAACAACAAGTTTTAATGACTCCAACCTAAGTGTATGTAAACTTCCAACTTCAACTGTAGGTATTTATAGTTGTCCACATATTCTAAGTCAGACGGACCACCACAAATGACCTGTGGAGCTTCTCAAAGGAATATTTGCTTCACCTCAAACAGCAAGCAAACAAAGTCTGTTTTTACATCAATTGAGAATTAAAATAGCTCCTCAATGTATTTGAAAAATCATTACAGCTCTCTCCCTTTTGATTACCACTTAGCAAAGAAAAGGAAAAGGGTCATGCTCTGATCCAGTGGAAACATCATACAATAGGCCTACCTGATTATAGTGCTTGACTTGAACTTAAACAGGTTCTGGTACTCATTTCGGGTGAGGCCACTGTTAAATGTAGTTGTAGCTCCACAGTACTTTTGAGCTAATATTCTATAAGAGGAACAGGAGCTGGTACTCGGCTCTGGTGAGCTCCTGCCCAAGTCAAGCACTGCTTCTTATCCCATGTGCCAATAGCCTCCAGCTGTGTCTGTCCTGAGCTCACTGGTCCAGGAAACTAAGGGCCCAGAATATTTTATACAATGTTGCAAGTTCGCTAGCAAAAGCTTCGGCTGTAACCAAATTAATAGTTGATACAATGTTTCAAATTCGTTGCAGATGCGGAGCCAATGTGATTCATAGGATATTTATTTTCATCAGGATATGTTCTACCTGCAGGCTGCAATGTTTTTATTTATTGGCTTCATGTAGGCTGTTTTAACATAGTTGACAATGGCAATAGAAGTTACTTTTTAGGTTTGTATTATTGTCATTTAGATTTGGATAGAACTTTGATTAACCACATGACAATGATTTTGAGATATGAAGACCTTATTATAAATTAAATGAAACTGTTTCACGGAAATGTGCATGTGAAAACAATAACTGGCACACAGATCGGTAGAAATGGTAAGATAAATTGGCATTCCATAGGAGAAAAGTTGCTGACTCCTCCTCTAGCCTGATACCAGAAACTTCTGGAGAGTAATGGCAGAATCTGCGAAAGCCAACAGGAGCTGGAGTTGAATAGTTTGGTCAGGTCTATGGCGCCCTCTTAAGCTGTTTGTCTTATTATACCATAAGCTTAACGCATCAGACAAGCTCAATACATATAGTTGCTTTTATTAAAACACACAGGGTGTGTCTAAATATGAAAAAATACACGTGTAAAAATGTTGACCAATACTTTTTTTAGTCTGGAACAGCACTACTTGGGTCAGTTTTTGCATTTCCCCACAGTAATGGTTAAGGTTAGGATTGGGGGAGTAAAAGATGATCCTAAAGCTGTACCCAAGGGAACCTTCACCCTGGAGCTATTGGCTACTACAGCTGTAGAATATTATATCCATCTAAATATCTATTTAAAGATTGACTCCTCAACATTGATCTTCCTCTGTTGTTGTGGTCTCTTTCTACACTGTAGTAGCCACTTGGTGATCGTCTATTTAAACAGTCTCCATACCATACTGTATGTGTTGTAAACCAAAGCTCGATTCATAATTTAAGTAATTCCCCACAAAGTGTGTTCCGAATATTATGTTGGCTGTATTGTCATTTGCAACCTCCTAATGTATGTGTTTGTAAGTTCTCAGTAGGCTAATAAAACAGTCTCTCTCTCTCTTTCTCTCTCTCGCTCTCTCTCCCTCACCCTCTCTCTCGCGAAACCCAGTCATGTGTCACCATTCTCTCCAGACCTGGGTTCAAATACTATTTGAAATCTCTTGCTTTTGCCTTCCTGGAGGGCCACTTAGGCAGTGTTTATACTTTGAATACTTTTCTGTTGGTTCCATTGCAACAGGCTAGCTTAATCTAGCACATATACAGTATTAGAAATGATTTCTAACAGTATTTGAACCCAAGTCTGTGTCTTTATCTGTCACTACGATATGTTGAGTTTCTCTATTGTTATACAACATTATGTAACCTTTGAGTCTTGGAGGAATTTCCTCTAATAAACTGAATCGGTTATAGTTTGAATGATTAGCTATGTCATCTGGGCTGGAATAATTCACGGTGTCCCGCTGTGTTCTACTGACGCGTGTGTGTACATGGGTCTGTTTTGGAAAGTGGTCTATGTTGCTCTGTATTGAGTGTATGGGTTATTGGGTTTTCTTTATTTTTAGACAGAGAAGAGTCTGATTTGAGTACTCTTACATTTGACATTTGAGTCATGTAGCAGAGTAGGCTACAGCAAGTAGGCTACAGCAAGTAGGCTACAGTATAGTACAATTCATGGGGTGTGTTTTGGTTGTTGTCAATGCAGAGGAAGGATTGAGGCTATGGAAATGGTTAGCTAGGTGGTATGGAAACAGCCCCAGGGGGACATATGTCTCTCAGCACCCCAGAGAGGAGCAACACAACCTGGGGGTCCTGTAAGGAACAGGGCCCCTGATCAATGATTTACCCATGGCTCCTAACACAGCCTGCCAAATGTAATTGTCTATCAGATCGCCACAGGGATACTCACTATAGCTCCTCGAGGGGCGCTGGCTAGCAGCCAGGAAGAAGCTCAACTCAACCCTCAACGCTCATTCCTCAAAGATGCTCCCTTGTTGCCCTCATTCCCTACCCTTCACAGATCTAACAGAACTGTGTAGGTGTAAACCAGGGATGGCTGACCCTCCTCCTGGAGACCTACTGGGTAACTTATACAGGCTTTTCCTACTGGTCAGAGCACATGCTTATAAGAAAAACTCCTGGCCTTAAACATAGGTTGGTGAGTTTCCGGTAGACAATGAACGACCGATGATCCTGAATTCCACTGCTACGAATGTTGTAGGGCAGAGAATGCCTTGTTACTGCAGAGAGAATGAGTGTAAAAGATGTACCTGCCAAGTTCACATCTCATTGTGCTGTTTTTAGAGTGACTGTGGGTGATTGACAGCTGTAGCTAGACGAGGGCCACCCGCCCCTCTAATGAAAGACCGCATGGGTATGAGTCAGAGTCACAGAGACATAGGAGGACAAGAGAGGGGAGGGGACAGAATACCGGTAGAACACTGGCACACAGGAAGTGGTCCAAATAGCACAGAGGGAAAGACCAAATATGGTCAAATTAACATTTTGAAATCAAGAAAAACCCTGCACATTTGAGATTTTATTGGGATCCCCACGCCAATGGTGACAGTTAGTTTCCTGGGGTGCGACATGTAACGAAAATTACATTTTAAATCTAATTTGGCTGTTTGCTTGAGTAATCTGAGATGGAAGGGAGTTCCATGTGATCATGGCTCTATATAATACTGTGTGTTGCTTTGAATTCATTCTGGATTTGGGGACTGTGAAGGGACCCTTGGTGGCATGTCTGGTGGGATAAGTATGTCTGTCAGAACTAAATCTAAGTTGATTATACAACACAACATGAATTTATGCAGTCAATGTCTCCTCTACTTTGAGCCAAGAGAGACTGGTATGCGTACTGTTGACACTAGTCCTCTGTGTACATTGAAGAGCAAGATGTGCTGCTCTGTTCTGAGCCAGCTGCAGATTTTCTAGGTCCTTCTTTGCAGCACTTGACCATATCATCGGGCAATAGTCAAGATTAGATAAAACTAGAGCTTGCAGGACTTGTTTAGTCGACTGTGGTGTTAAAATGCTGAGCATCTCTTTATCACAGACAGACCTCTTCCCATGTTTGCAATAACTGAATCAATATGCGTTGACCATGACAATTTGCAGTCTAGGGTGACACCAAGAAGTTTAGTCTCCTCCACTTGCTCAACAGCCACAACATTCATTACCAGATTCAGCTCTAGAACCTTTTTTATTTTGAGATACAGAGGCTCGTCCTTTAGAAGTTGTGGCGTATTGCAGCACAGCTTGCAGGGTGCCGCAGAATTCTATGGCACGTTATTTAAGTGTCAGCCATTGTTGCCAGAATGACGCAATTTACCACAATCTGCCACCATCTACAACAAACGGTTGCTCCATAAGCTCAAAACTTTTAAAGGGAGAACCACTGTATGTTCAGGACTAGTTTATTAGTAGCCACACATTCCAAAACTGACTGCAACTCTTTGTTTAGGTGAAGAGTAGGTGGTCAGTTGACCTGAATGGTCAGAAATGGAAAAGGAGGTCAATTTCAGACATGGTCCTTGTCTTTTTACACTTTTTACACATGGAAATACAGTATGTACAGTACCACCATTTGGATCATTTCTTTGACAACTTTCAGTTTGTGTCTGAGTTTGCCGTTTTGTCTGAAGACTGGCACTAATCAAAGTACCCTGAGGGTCAGTGACCTCTCTGAGACAAGCTGACTGTGTGAGTCTCTGTGGTTATTTATTGATCTAATGTGGAGGGGACTGAAGACACCCACATCTCCTGGAGGCCACAACATGAGGTTCACTCAGTACATTTGAGTTCAGGTCAACCTTCTGTGCTCTTCACTCTGGTTTTCTATCTCTCTCTCAACATTCTCTATCCATTATATCTCTCTTTTCTCTTCTTCCTCTCTGCTCTCTGTCTGACTGATGTCAGACACAGACACACACAGACACACACACACACAGAGAAAGAGAGAGAAACAGACACACACACGCACACACACAGAGAGACAGAGAGAGACACACACACACACAGAGAGAGAGAGACAGACACACACACACACACAGAGAGACCGAGACACACACACACACACACACACACACACACACACACACACACACACACACACACACACACACACACACACACACACACACACACACAGAGAGACACACACACACACACACACACACACACACACACACACACACACAGAGAGAGAGGCACAGACACACACACACACACATTCACAGAGACACAGAGCCACGCACAGAGAGACACATACACACACAGACACAGAGACACACACACAGACACAGACCCACACACACACAGAGACACACACACACACACACACCTTAACACCAAAACCTTAACCATAACCCTTAACCTAACCTTTAACCCCTAATTCTAACCCTAACACTAATTTTAACCTTAACCTTAAACCCCATAGAAATATAATTTTTCCTTGTGGGGACCGATAAAAAGTTCCCAGTTAGTCCAATTTTTGTTTGATTTGATTGTTTGCATGTGCACATGTGTAAACCCTGACTACAGTCGTGTGTGTGTGTGTGTGTGTGTGTGTGTGTGTGTGTGTGTGTGTGTGTGTGTGTGTGTGTGTGTGTGTGTGTGTGTGTGTGTGTGCGCCGCGTGTGTGTGTGTGTTTGTGCGTGTGCGTGGTGTGTGGTGAGTGTTTGTTCTAGTATCATATTCTAGTGCGACTGGGTGTTATGTGAAGAGTTCTGGGGCTTAGCTTGTTTGCTGAACCATCAGGGCATATCAATTTAACTTTTTAATATCAATGTAACTTTTTGTCGTCTTTGTATCAAATGTTTGTTCATTTTCTAGTGTCATATTTGGGTTGTCTGAAGGGATCAGTGGATTATCTTGTTGAGCAACACAAATAAATATATGGAAGTATATGTCAATCTAAGTGCCAAACTTTCCTTGGATGTTTCTCTCTTGAGATGTCAGTTACTCCAGAAGTCTTTATTGTGTCTGAGATTTACACCACTTTATCCGGCTGCTAAATCTCAATGACAGACAGTTCAATCTAAGATGGAGGAGTTTATGACCGCCTACATGGCCCTTATGTCTTTCTCCAGGAGTTGAAGACTTGTTATAATTCAACTTTATTTCCATCTGTGCCTGCTGGAAGTGGGGCTGACAGTAGCATTACAACACAAAGACGTAATTGTTACCTTTCAGTTGTCTGCTATAGTGATTGGTTAAATGGGGAGGCATCTCAAACAGAAACGAAAGTCAAATTGCCTCCATCTCCTTGTCTCTGTGTTACAGACAGACAGATTCAGAATCTGGCGGCCACATTGTTCAATTTCCTCCTCCTTTTTCAAACGCTCCTATCTGGATGTCCCTGTCCCTGTAGGCTGTATTCTATTATAAAGCCCGGAATGATTCTTAGAGAATGACCAAACCTCCCATCTAAAATGGAACTGGTCCAGATGACAGTCTGCTCAGAGGAGAATCTTTCAGTGTTCCCTGAGGACCTGAAGCTGAAGATCTATTGTGAATGTCTTGCAGGTGCACCAAAGACAGGGTTCTGATCATGTCTGATGAACTGAAACGTTAGCAGCATTTAAATTACAGTCTAAAAGGTTATGGGAACCTCTGCTCTCGGGTAATGTTTTCTGAGGACACCGACGCCTCAATGCTCCCGTCAAACCCCCGCCATTTCCTCCTACCAGCAGCTCCGGGGGATGAGTCATGAAAACTTTGCAAGTAAGCATCGTTCAGGAAGTTCCTTCCTTGTCTAATATTTTCTGAGGGGATGTTGGAGTCAAAACCCTCTTCCACAACCCTGCCGTGCACCCCCAACCCGCCGCCACCCCCCTAAGACGAGTTATCAAAAAGAGGAGTAGATGAAATGCAGCTTTGGACAGTGTGGAGGGTGTGAAGACTAACTCCTTTTGTGATGCTTTGTGACAGAGAGACAGTTCTATGAGTTGAGGTTGGGAGAGCTTTTTGGTCCAAAGTTGTCAGACCCTCTCTGCATTCTGCTCAGGGAACGTGCTCATTCTCTGATGACACGTACGGCATCCTGAATGAGATGTCAGGGTTTTTTTATGTCCGAGACATAAGATATGGCGCTTCACTCGCTGCTCTGGACTGTGGCCCCTAGATATGACAGGGGGTATGGGGGAAGGTGGAGAGAAAGAGAGAGAGAGAAATTGAGAAAAGTTATTTGAATTAAGTGTGTAACAGAGAGTGATGCTGATCTAAGGTCAGTGTTGTATTGTTCCCCTATAATGGTTCAGATTATTTAGGAGAGAGTAAACAGATCCTAGATCTGTGCCTTTGTACAACCTCCCTCTGGTTCTTCATAGACATCTTACCGCCACAGAGCCTTTTGGGACATGTAATGCATCATGAGTCTGGTCTCTTGCCATGTAACACCACAATATTTATGTCAGAGATTAGTCTTGTAGCAGCTCCTCATAGAAAACAATGTGTCACACTTCACTTAGTTTACTTTAAGTTTGTTTCTAACTCTTCAATTGAAATCGGCGCTCTTAGTCCATAATTGAGTGTGAATGATGATGTGCAGAGCGTGTGAAACCCAAGCCGTTTCCCTCAGACATTAAAATGAAGGGCTATCATCACACACTACATGACCAAATGTATGTCGACCCCTGCTCATCAAACATCTCATTCCAAAATCATGGTCATTAATATGGAGTTGCTCCCCTCCTTTGCTGCTATAACAGCCTCCACTCTTCTGGGAAGGCTTTCCATTGGATGTTGGAACATTGCTGCTACAACAGCCTCCACTCTTCTGGGAAGGCTTTCCGTTGGATGTTGGAACATTGCTGCTACAACAGCCTCCACTCTTCTGGGAAGGCTTTCCATTGGATGTTGGAACATTGCTGCTACAACAGCCTCCACTCTTCTGGGAAGGCTTTCCATTGGATGTTGGAACATTGCTGTGGGGACTTGCTTCTATTCAGCCACAAGAGCTTTAGTGAGGTCGGGCACTGATGTTGGGCGATTAGTCCTGGCACGCAGTCGGCATTCCTAGTCATCTCAAAGGTGTCCGATGGGGTTGAAGTCAGGGCTCTGTTCAGGACAGTCAAGTTCTTCCACACCGATGTCATCAAACCATTTCTGTATGGACCTTGCTTTGTGCACGGGGGCATTGTCATGCTAAAACAGGAAAGATCCTTACCCAAACTGTTGCCACAAAGTTGGAAGCACAGAATCGTCTCGAATGTCATTTCTTAAGAGGCCTACCCCCAACCACGAAAAACAGCCCCAGACCATTATTCATCCTCCACCAAACTTTACAGCTGGCACTATGCATTCGGGCAGGTAGCGTTCTCCTGGCATCCGCCAAACCCAGGTTCGTCCATCGGACTGCCAGATGGTGAAGCGTGATTCATCGCTCCAGCCGACGCTTGGCATTGTGCATGGTCATCTGAGGCATATGTGCGGCTGCTCGGAAGTGGAAACCCATTTCATGAAGCTCCAGACGGACAGTTCTTGTGCTGACGTTTGGAACTCGGTAGTGTGTGTTGCAACCGGGGACAGACTATTTTTGCATGCTACGTGCTTCAGCACTCGGCGGTCCCGTTCTGTGAGCTTGTGTGTCCTACCACTTTGTGGCTGAGCCGTTGTTACTCCTAGACGTTTCCAATTCACAATAACAGCACATGCAGTTGACTGGGGCAGCTTTAGCAGGGCAGAAATTTGATGAACTGACTTGTTGGAAAGGTGTCATGCATGGCTGTGTGCTCAATTTTTATACACCTGTCAGCAGCGGGTGTGGCTGATGTAGCTGAATCCACTCATTTGAACAGGTGTCCACCTATGTTTGTATATATAGGGTATGTTACGGTTTATGTCCTACCCTTTAGAAAATGGCTTAATATGTGCCCTGAATATTACTCCGTCACAAACACACACACACTCCATCTCATGCTGCTCTGGGGTTAATGGAAAGCTGTAATGGACAATTTTAAATGAGAGATGATTAAGCCCACACAAGCTCTATAACACACACATACATGCACACACACACACACACACACACACACACACACACACACACACACACACACACACACACACACACACACCTCTCACCATCCTACCACCATCTATTCTCACACACCATGGTCAGTGACGTGGCGCCTGACAGATGACCAATAATTATCTGACCTTATCCGCTGGGCCTCATGGGTCGGAGGAGAGGAGAGGTGAGGAGAGAAAAGAGAGTAAGAGAGAAGACAAAGAGAAAATTAGAGGAAGAGGAGAGAAGAGAGGAAGAGGAGATGGAGGAAGAGGAGATGGAGATAGAGGAGAGGAGAGAGGAAGATGAGAGAGGAAAGAGGAAAGATGAGAGCGAGGAAGAGGGTATAGAGGAACAGGTGAGGAGAGAGAGGAAAAGCAGAGAGAAGGAGAGGAGTGAGAGGAAGAGGAGAGAGATGAAGAAAGGGGAAGAGGGAAGAAGAGAGAGCATAGCCATAGGTGTCGGTTTTGCCAACACCTGCTCTCCCAGCTTCAATTCCACAGTATCAGGGGTCTCTCTCGCTCTCTCTCTCTCTATCACAGCTATACCCAGTATGCTGTGAACACGTCTTCTTAGTTAACTGGCTCTGAGCCAGACGTACACTAACATCATTAGCTCCCCCATCACCAATCCTACTAATCACTCGTGATATGAGGCATCTTAGGGAGAGACGGAGCTGCAGTTTCTGTAGGAAAACTGCAGAGCCAGAATAGAAGGAGAAAGGGTCTCTGGGTTTTAGGGGAGACTGCAGAGCCAGAGCCAGAATAGAAGGAGAAAGGGTCTCTGGGTTTTAGGGGAGACTGCAGAGCCAGAGCCAGAATAGAAGGAGAAAGGGTCTCTGGGTTTTAGGGGAGACGCCAGAGCCAGAGTCAGAATAGAAGGAGAAAGGGTCTCTGGGTTTTAGGAGAGACTGCAGAGCCAGAGCCAGAATAGAAGGAGAAAGGGTCTCTGGGTTTTAGGGGAGACTGCAGAGCCAGAGCCAGAATAGAAGGAGAAAGGGTCTCTGGGTTTTAGGGGAGACTGCAGAGCCAGAGCCAGAATAGAAGGAGAAAGGGTCTTTGGGTTTTAGGAGAGACTGCAGAGCCAGAGCCAGAATAGAAGGAGAAAGGGTCTCTTGGTTTTTAGGGGAGACTGCAGAGCCAGAATAGAAGGAGAAAGGGTCTCTGGGTTTTAGGGGAGATTGCAGAGCCAGAATAGAAGGAGAAAGGGTCTCTGGGTTTTAGGGGAGACTGCAGAGCCAGAGCCAGAATAGAAGGAGAAAGGGTCTCTGGGTTTTAGGGGAGACTGCAGAGCCAGAGCCAGAATAGAAGGAGAAAGGGTCTCTGGGTTTTAGGGGAGACGCCAGAGCCAGAGCCAGAATAGAAGGAGAAAGGGTCTCTGGGTTTTAGGAGAGACTGCAGAGCCAGAGCCAGAATAGAAGGAGAAAGGGTCTCTGGGTTTTAGGGGAGACTGCAGAGCCAGAGCCAGAATAGAAGGAGAAAGGGTCTCTGGGTTTTAGGGGAGACTGCAGAGCCAGAGCCAGAATAGAAGGAGAAAGGGTCTTTGGGTTTTAGGAGAGACTGCAGAGCCAGAGCCAGAATAGAAGGAGAAAGGGTCTCTTGGTTTTTAGGGGAGACTGCAGAGCCAGAATAGAAGGAGAAAGGGTCTCTGGGTTTTAGGGGAGACTGCAGAGCCAGAATAGAAGGTGAAAGGGTCTCTGGGTTTTAGGGGAGACTGCAGAGCCAGAGCCAGAATAGAAGGAGAAAGGGTCTCTGGGTTTTAGGGGAGACTGCAGAGCCAGAGCCAGAATAGAAGGAGAAGGGTCTCTGGGTTTTAGGGGAGACTGCAGAGCCAGAGCCAGAATAGAAGGAGAAAGGGTCTCTGGGTTTTAGGAGAGACTGCAGAGCCAGAGCCAGAATAGAAAGAGAAAGGGTCTCTGGGTTTTAGGGGAGACTGCAGAGCCAGAGCCAGAATAGAAGGAGAAAGGGTCTCTGGGTTTTAGGGGAGACTGCAAACAGCCTGTTTGATCAGCTTTAAAGTTTTGTCCATTTGGAGAGTCTGTAGCAAAGCTTTATGTAATGTGTGTGAGAGTGTGCAGTGTGTGTGGTTTGAGTTGGATTGTGTGTTGAGAGGAATGAGTGGAGAGTGTGTAGCTTTTAAGCTGTGTGAGTTGGAGAATGTATAGCTTTTAAGCTGGGTGAGTTGGAGAACATTTAGCTTTAAAGCTGTGTGTGTTGAAGAGTGTGTGTTATTTGGAGAATATCTAGCTTTAAAGCTGTGTGAGTGTGAGAATATCTAGTTTTAAAGCTGTGTGTTGGAAAATGTATTGCTTTAAAGCTGTGTGTGTTGGAGAATGTATAGCTTTCAAGCTGTGTGTGTTGGAGAATGTATAGTTTTAAAGCTGTGTGTGTTGGAGAATGTATACTTTCAAGCTGTGTGTGTTGGAGAATGTATAGCTTTAAAGCTGTGTGTGTTGGAAAATGTATAGCTTTAAAGCTGTGTGTGTTGGAGAATGTATAGCTTTAAAGCTGTGTGTGTTGGAGAATATATGTCACACCCTGACCATAGTTTACTTTGTATGTTTCTATGTTTTGGTTGGTCAGGGTGTGATCTGAGTGGGCATTCTATGTTACATGTCTAGTTTGTCCAGTTCTATGTTCGGCCTGATATGTTTCTTAATCAGAGGCAGGTGTTCGTCATTGTCTCTGATTGGGGACCATATTTAGGTAGCCTGGGTTTCACTGTGTGTTTGTGGGTGATTGTTCCTGTCTATGTGTTTTCACCAGATAGGGCTGTTTAGGTTTTCGTTAGGTTCGTTACGTTCTTTATTTTGTAGTGTTTGTATTGATTCGTGGTTTACGTTTGTTTATTAAAACATGGATCGCAATCTACACGCTGCATTTTGGTCCGACTCTCCTTCTCATACAGAAAACCGTTACAGAATCACCCACCACAACTGGACCAAGCGGCGTGTCAACAGGCAGCAGCAGCAGGAGAAGGAACAGAGGCAGGAGCAGCAGCAGCAGTGGGAGAGGCTGCATTACTTGGAGAAGTGGACTTGGGAGGACGATTTGGACGGTAAAGGACCCTGGGCACAGCCTGGAGAATATCGCCGCCCCAAAGAGGAACTGGAGGCGGCGAAAGCGGAGAGGCGCTGGTATGAGGAGGCAGCACGGCGACGCGGATGGAAGCCTGAGAGGCAGCCCCAAAAATTTCTTGGGGGGGGGGGGCTAACAGGGAGTATGGCTACGCCAGGTAGGAGACCTGGGCAGACTCCCTGTGCTTACCGGGGGGCTAGAGAGACCGGACAGGCACCGTGTTATGCAGTGGTTCGCACGGTGTCTCCAGTGCGGGTGCATAGCCCGGTGCGGTATATTCCAGCTCCGCGTGTCGGCCGGGCTAGATTGAGCGTCGAGCATAATGCCATGAAGCCGGCTCTACGCAGCTGGTCCCCAGTGCGTCTCCTTGGGCCGGCTTACATGGCACCAGCCTTGCGCTCGGTGTCTCCGGTTCGCCTGCATAGCCCAGTGCGGGCTATTCCACCTCGCCGCACTGGCAGGGCGACCGTGAGCATTCAACCAGGTAAGGTTGGGCAGGCTCGGTGCTCAAGAGCTCCAGTGCGCCTGCACGGTCCGGTCTTTCCAGTACCACCTCCACACCCCAGCCCTCCGGTAGCAGCTCCCCGCACCAGGCTTCCTGTGCGTGTCCTTGGCCCAGTACCACCAGTGCCAGCACCACGCATCAGGCCTACAGTGCGCCTCGCCTGTCCAGCGCTGTCGGAGTCTCCCGCCTGTTTAGCGCTGTCAGAGCTTTCCGCCTCTACAGCGCTGCCGGAGTCTCCCGCATGTTCAGAACTGCCAGTCTGCAAGGAGCTGCCTGTCTGCAAGGAGCTGCCAGTCTGCAAGGAGCTGCCAGTCTGCATGGAGCTGCCAGTCTGCATGGAGCTGCCAGTCAGCATAGAGCTGCCAGTCTGCAAGGAGCTGCCAGTCTGCAAGGAGCCGCCAGAGCTGCCAGTCTGCAGGATGCCGCCAAAGCTGCCAGTCTGCAAGGAGCCGCCAGCGCTGCCAGTCTGCAAGGAGCCGCCAGAGCTGCCAGTTAGCATGGAGCAGCCAGGGCCGCCAGTCAGCATGGAGCAGCCAGGGCCGCCAGTCAGCATGGAGCAGCCAGGGCCGCCAGTCAGCATGGAGCAGCCAGGGCCGCCAGTCAGCATGGAGCAGCCAGGGCCGCCAGTCAGCATGGAGCAGCCAGAGCTGCCAGTCAGCATGGAGCAGCCAGTCAGCATGGAGCAGCCAGAGCTGCCAGTCAGCATGGAGCAGCCAGTCAGCATGGAGCAGCCAGAGCAGCCAGTCAGCATGGAGCTTCCAGATCTGCCAGTCAACCAGACTCTTCCAGATCTGCCAGTCAACCAGACTCTTCCAGATCTGCCAGTCAACCAGACTCTTCCAGATCTGCCAGTCGACCAGACTCTTCCAGATCTGCCAGTCGACCAGACTCTTCCAGATCTGCCAGTCGACCAGACTCTTCCAGATCTGCCAGTCGACCAGACTCTTCCAGATCTGCCAGTCGACCAGACTCTTCCAGATCTGCCAGTCGACCAGACTCTTCCAGATCCGCCAGTCAGCCGGGATCTGCCAGAACTGCCAGTCGGCCAGGATCCGCCAGTCGGCCAGGATCTGCCAGATCTGCCAGTCAGCCAGGCTCTGCTAGTCAGCCAGGATCAGCTAGATCCAACTACCTGCCTGGGCTTCCTCTCAGTGCTGAGCTTCCTCTCAGTGCTGTCCCGAGCTTCATACACTCAGTGCTGTCCCGAGCTGTCCCTCTGTCCCGAGCTGTCCCTCTGTCCCGAGTTGCCCCTCTGTCCCGAGCTGTCATTAAGGAGGGCAACCTATCTAGGGACGCTAAGGAGGTGGACTAAGACTATTATGGAGTGGGATCCACGTCCAGCGCCAGAGCCGCCACCGCGGACAGATGCCCACCCAGACCCTCCCCTATAGGTTCAGGTTTTGCGGCCGGAGTCCGCACCTTGGGGGGGGGGGGGGGGGGGGTACTGTCACACCCTGACCATAGTTTACTTTGTATGTTTCTATGTTTTGGTTGGTCAGGGTGTGATCTGAGTGGGCATTCTATGTTACATGTCTAGTTTGTCCAGTTCTATGTTCGGCCTGATATGGTTCTTAATCAGAGGCAGGTGTTCGTCATTGTCTCTGATTGGGGACCATATTTAGGTAGCCTGGGTTTCACTGTGTGTTTGTGGGTGATTGTTCCTGTCTATGTGTTTTCACCAGATAGGGCTGTTTAGGTTTTCGTTAGGTTCGTTACGTTCTTTATTTTGTAGTGTTTGTATTGATTCGTGGTTTACGTTTGTTTATTAAAACATGGATCGCAATCTACACGCTGCATTTTGGTCCGACTCTCCTTCTCATACAGAAAACCGTTACAATATATAGCTTTAAAGCTGTGTGTTTTGGAAAATGTATTGCTTTAAAGCTGTGTGTGTTGGAGAATGTATAGCTTCCAAGCTGTGTGTGTTGGAGAATGTATAGTTTTAAAGCTGTGTGTGTTGGAGAATGTATAGTTTTAAAGCTGTGTGTGTTGGAGAATGTATAGCTTTAAAGCTGTGTGAGTTAGAGAGTGGAAGAGGGGGAACTGTCATCCTTTGAAGTGGCTGTACACCAGGCTGGAGGAAGAAAGATCTGATGAACCAACCTCAGAGTTTCTTCTTTTTCTTCTTTGACCCTTTTTCCTCTCCAATTTCGCAGAATCCAATTGGTAGTTACGGTCTTGTCCCATCGCTGCAACTCCCGTATGGACTCGAAGGTCGAGAGGTCGAGAGCCATGAGTCCTCCGAAACACAAACCTGCCAGGCCGCGTTGCTTCTAGACACAATCCCCACTTAACCCAGAAGCCAGCCGCACCAATGTGACGGGGGAAACACCATACACCTGGTGACCGTGTCAGTGTCCATTGCACCCGGCCCACCACAGGAGTCGCTAGTCCGCGATGGGACAAGAACATCCCTGCCGGCCAAACCCTCCCCTAACCCAGATGACGCTGGGCCAATTGTGCGTCGGCCCATGAGTCTCCCCGTCACGGCCGGCTGCAACAGAGCCTGGACTCGAACCAGGATCTCTAGTGGCACAGCTAGCACTGTGATGCAGTGCCTTAGACCACTGCGCCTCTCGGGAGGCCCAGAGCTCTACATTTCTACATCACACAACTGATCTAGCTAACGCATCATAACATACTGAGACAGGACAGCAGCAGAAATAGAGAGAGAGGGGGAGGGAGAGAGAGAGGGGGAGGGAGAGAGAGAGGGGAGGGAGAGAGAGAGGGGGGGAGAGAGAGAGGGGGGGAGAGGGAGAAAGAGGGAGAGAGAGAGAGAGAGGGGGAGAGAGAGAGGGAGAGGAGGGAGAGAGGGACAGAGAGAGAGGGGGAGGGAGAGAGAGGGAGGGAGAGCGAGAGAGGGGGGAAGAGGGAGAAAGAGAGAGAGAGAGAGAGAGGGGGAGAGAGAGAGGGAGGGAGGGAGAGAGAGGGAGGGAGAGATTATGAGGTCTTGGCTGATTTCTTTTGATTTTCCCATAATGTCAAGCAAAGAGGCACTGAGTTTAAGGTAGGCCTTGAAACACATCCATAGGTACACCTCAAATTGACTAAAATTATGTCAATTAGCCTATCAGAAGCTTCTAAAGCCATGACATAATTTGAAGGCACAGTCAACTCAATGTATATAATCTTCTGACCCACTGGAATTGTGATACAGTGAATTATAAGTGAAACAATCAAATAAACAATTTTTGGAAAAATGAAAGTAGATGTTCTAACCCCCCCCCACACTCACATATACACCAACCCAAGCCCCACACTCACATATACACCAACGCACTCCCCCACATACTCACATATACACCAACCCACCCCCCACACACTCACATATACACCAACCCAAGCCCCACACTCACATATACACCAACCCACCCCCACACACTCACATATACACCAACCCAAGCCCCACACTCACATATACACCAACCCACCCCCTCCCCACACTCACATATACACCAACCCCCCCACACACTCACATATACACCAACCCACCCCCCACACACTCACATATACACCAACCCACCCCCCACACACTCACATATACACCAACCCACTCCACTCACTCACATATACACCAACCCACCCCCACAAACTCACATATACACCAACCCACCCCCCACACTCACATATTCACCAACCCACCCCCCACACACTCACATATACACCAACCCACCCCCCACACACTCACATATACACCAACCCACCCCCCACACACTCACATATACACCAACCCCACCCCCCACGCACTCACATATACACCAACCCACCCCCCACACACTCACATATACACCAACCCAAGCCCCACACTCACATATACACCAACCCAAGCCAAACACTCACATATACACCAACCCATCCCCCACACTCACATATACACCAACCCACCCCCCACACACTCACATATACACCAACCCACCCCCCACACACTCACATATACACCAACCCAAGCCACACACTCACATATACACCAACCTACCCCCCACACTCACATATACACCAACCCACCCCCCACACACTCACATATACACCAACCCAAGCCCCACACTCACATATACACCAACCCATCCCCCACACTCACATATACACCAACCCAAGCCCCACACTCACATATACACCAACGCACTCCCCAACATACTCACATATACACCAACCCACCCCCCACACACTCACATATACACCAACCCAAGCCCCACACTCACATATACACCAACCCACCCCCCCACACTCACATATACACCAACCCACCCCCCACGCTCTCACATATACACCAACCCACGCCCCCACACTCATATATACACCAACCCACCCCCCCCACACTCACATATACACCAACCCACCCCCACACACTCACATATACACCAACCCACCCCCCACACACTCACATATACACCAACCCAAGCCCCACACTCACATATACACCAACCCACCCCCAACGCACTCACATATACACCAACCCACCCCCCACACACTCACATATACACCAACCCACCCCCCACACACTCACATATACACCAACCCACACTCACATATACACCAACCCACCCCCCACACACTCACATATACACCAACCCAAGCCCCACACTCACATATACACCAACCCACCCCCCACACACTCACATATACACCAACCCATCCCCCACACTCACATATACACCAACCCACCCCCCACATACTCACATATACACCAACCCACCCCCCACACACTTGGTGTACCCACCCCCCACACTCACATATACACCAACGCACTCCCCACATACTCACATATACACCAACCCCCCCCCCCCCACACTCACATATACACCAACCCACCCCCCCACACTCACATATACACCAACCCCCCCACACACTCACATATACACCAACCCACCCCCACACACTCACATATACACCAACCCACCCCCCCACACTCACATATACACCCCCCCCACACTCACATATACACCAACCCACCCCCACTCACTCACATATACACCAACCCACCCACCCCCCACACACTCACATATACACCAACCCACCCCCCACACTCACATATACACCAACCCACCCCCACACACTCACATATACACCAACCCACCCCCCACACACTCACATATACACCAACCTACCCCCCACACTCACATATACACCAACCCACCCCCCCACACTCACATATACACCAACCCACCCCCCACGCACTCACATATACACCAACCCACCCCCCACACACTCACATATACACCAACCCACCCCCCACACACTCACATATACACCAACCCACCCCCCACACACTCACATATACACCAACCCACCCCCCACCCCCCACACACTCACATATACACCAACCCACACCCCACACACTCACATATACACCAACCCAAGCCCCACACTCACATATACACCATCCCAAGCCACACACTCACATATACACCAACCCACCCCCACACACTCACATATACACCAACCCAAGCCCCACACTCACATATACACCAACCCACCCCCCCCCACACTCACATATACACCAACCCCCCCACACACTCACATATACACCAACCCACCCCCACACACTCACATATACACCAACCCACCCCCCACACACTGAGCCATGAGTCCTCCGAAACACAAACCTGCCAGGCCGCGTTGCTTCTAGACACAATCCCCACTTAACCCAGAAGCCAGCCGCACCAATGTGACGGGGGAAACACCATACACCTGGTGACCGTGTCAGTGTCCATTGCACCCGGCCCACCACAGGAGTCGCTAGTCCGCGATGGGACAAGAACATCCCTGCCGGCCAAACCCTCCCCTAACCCAGATGACGCTGGGCCAATTGTGCGTCGGCCCATGAGTCTCCCCGTCACGGCCGGCTGCAACAGAGCCTGGACTCGAACCAGGATCTCTAGTGGCACAGCTAGCACTGTGATGCAGTGCCTTAGACCACTGCGCCTCTCGGGAGGCCCAGAGCTCTACATTTCTACATCACACAACTGATCTAGCTAACGCATCATAACATACTGAGACAGGACAGCAGCAGAAATAGAGAGAGAGGGGGAGGGAGAGAGAGAGGGGGAGGGAGAGAGAGAGGGGAGGGAGAGAGAGAGGGGGGAGAGAGAGGGGGGAGAGGGAGAAAGAGGGAGAGAGAGAGAGAGAGGGGGAGAGAGAGAGGGAGAGGAGGGAGAGAGGGACAGAGAGAGAGGGGGAGGGAGAGAGAGGGAGGGAGAGCGAGAGAGGGGGAAGAGGGAGAAAGAGAGAGAGAGAGAGAGAGGGGGGAGAGAGAGAGGGAGGGAGGGAGAGAGAGGGAGGGAGAGATTATGAGGTCTTGGCTGATTTCTTTTGATTTTCCCATAATGTCAAGCAAAGAGGCACTGAGTTTAAGGTAGGCCTTGAAACACATCCATAGGTACACCTCCAATTGACTAAAATTATGTCAATTAGCCTATCAGAAGCTTCTAAAGCCATGACATAATTTGAAGGCACAGTCAACTCAATGTATATCATCTTCTGACCCACTGGAATTGTGATACAGTGAATTATAAGTGAAACAATCAAATAAACAATTTTTGGAAAAATGAAAGTAGATGTTCTAACCCCCCCCCACACTCACATATACACCAACCCAAGCCCCACACTCACATATACACCAACGCACTCCCCCACATACTCACATATACACCAACCCACCCCCCACACACTCACATATACACCAACCCAAGCCCCACACTCACATATACACCAACCCACCCCCACACACTCACATATACACCAACCCAAGCCCCACACTCACATATACACCAACCCACCCCCCCCCACACTCACATATACACCAACCCCCCCACACACTCACATATACACCAACCCACCCCCCACACACTCACATATACACCACCCCACCCCCCACACACTCACATATACACCAACCCACTCCACTCACTCACATATACACCAACCCACCCCCACACACTCACATATACACCAACCCACCCCCCACACTCACATATTCACCAACCCACCCCCCACACACTCACATATACACCAACCCACCCCCCACACACTCACATATACACCAACCCACCCCCCACACACTCACATATACACCAACCCCACCCCCCACGCACTCACATATACACCAACCCACCCCCCACACACTCACATATACACCAACCCAAGCCCCACACTCACATATACACCAACCCAAGCCAAACACTCACATATACACCAACCCATCCCCCACACTCACATATACACCAACCCACCCCCCACACACTCACATATACACCAACCCACCCCCCACACACTCACATATACACCAACCCAAGCCACACACTCACATATACACCAACCTACCCCCCACACTCACATATACACCAACCCACCCCCCACACACTCACATATACACCAACCCAAGCCCCACACTCACATATACACCAACCCATCCCCCACACTCACATATACACCAACCCAAGCCCCACACTCACATATACACCAACGCACTCCCCAACATACGCACATATACACCAACCCACCCCCCACACACTCACATATACACCAACCCAAGCCCCACACTCACATATACACCAACCCACCCCCCCACACTCACATATACACCAACCCACCCCCCACGCTCTCACATATACACCAACCCACGCCCCCACACTCATATATACACCAACCCACCCCCCCACACTCACATATACACCAACCCACCCCCACACACTCACATATACACCAACCCACCCCCCACACACTCACATATACACCAACCCACCCCCCACACTCACATATACACCAACCCACCCCCAACGCACTCACATATACACCAACCCACCCCCCACACACTCACATATACACCAACCCACCCCCCACACACTCACATATACACCAACCCACACTCACATATACACCAACCCACCCCCCACACACTCACATATACACCAACCCAAGCCCCACACTCACATATACACCAACCCACCCCCCACACACTCACATATACACCAACCCATCCCCCACACTCACATATACACCAACCCACCCCCCACATACTCACATATACACCAACCCACCCCCCACACACTTGGTGTACCCACCCCCCACACTCACATATACACCAACGCACTCCCCACATACTCACATATACACCAACCCCCCCCCCCCCACACTCACATATACACCAACCCACCCCCCCACACTCACATATACACCAACCCCCCCACACACTCACATATACACCAACCCACCCCCACACACTCACATATACACCAACCCACCCCCCCACACTCACATATACACCCCCCCCACACTCACATATACACCAACCCACCCCCACTCACTCACATATACACCAACCCACCCACCCCCCACACACTCACATATACACCAACCCACCCCCCACACTCACATATACACCAACCCACCCCCACACACTCACATATACACCAACCCACCCCCCACACACTCACATATACACCAACCTACCCCCCACACTCACATATACACCAACCCACCCCCCCACACTCACATATACACCAACCCACCCCCCACGCACTCACATATACACCAACCCACCCCCCACACACTCACATATACACCAACCCACCCCCCACACACTCACATATACACCAACCCACCCCCCACACACTCACATATACACCAACCCACCCCCCACCCCCCACACACTCACATATACACCAACCCACACCCCACACACTCACATATACACCAACCCAAGCCCCACACTCACATATACACCATCCCAAGCCACACACTCACATATACACCAACCCACCCCCACACACTCACATATACACCAACCCAAGCCCCACACTCACATATACACCAACCCACCCCCCCCCACACTCACATATACACCAACCCCCCCACACACTCACATATACACCAACCCACCCCCACACACTCACATATACACCAACCCACCCCCCACACACTGAGCCATGAGTCCTCCGAAACACAAACCTGCCAGGCCGCGTTGCTTCTAGACACAATCCCCACTTAACCCAGAAGCCAGCCGCACCAATGTGACGGGGGAAACACCATACACCTGGTGACCGTGTCAGTGTCCATTGCACCCGGCCCACCACAGGAGTCGCTAGTCCGCGATGGGACAAGAACATCCCTGCCGGCCAAACCCTCCCCTAACCCAGATGACGCTGGGCCAATTGTGCGTCGGCCCATGAGTCTCCCCGTCACGGCCGGCTGCAACAGAGCCTGGACTCGAACCAGGATCTCTAGTGGCACAGCTAGCACTGTGATGCAGTGCCTTAGACCACTGCGCCTCTCGGGAGGCCCAGAGCTCTACATTTCTACATCACACAACTGATCTAGCTAACGCATCATAACATACTGAGACAGGACAGCAGCAGAAATAGAGAGAGAGGGGGAGGGAGAGAGAGAGGGGGAGGGAGAGAGAGAGGGGAGGGAGAGAGAGAGGGGGGGAGAGAGAGAGGGGGGAGAGGGAGAAAGAGGGAGAGAGAGAGAGAGAGGGGGAGAGAGAGAGGGAGAGGAGGGAGAGAGGGACAGAGAGAGAGGGGGAGGGAGAGAGAGGGAGGGAGAGCGAGAGAGGGGGAAGAGGGAGAAAGAGAGAGAGAGAGAGAGAGGGGGAGAGAGAGAGGGAGTGAGGGAGAGAGAGGGAGGGAGAGATTATGAGGTCTTGGCTGATTTCTTTTGATTTTCCCATAATGTCAAGCAAAGAGGCACTGAGTTTAAGTTAGGCCTTGAAACACATCCATAGGTACACCTCCAATTGACTAAAATTATGTCAATTAGCCTATCAGAAGCTTCTAAAGCCATGACATAATTTGAAGGCACAGTCAACTCAATGTATATAATCTTCTGACCCACTGGAATTGTGATACAGTGAATTATAAGTGAAACAATCAAATAAACAATTTTTGGAAAAATGAAAGTAGATGTTCTAACCCCCCCCACACTCACATATACACCAACCCAAGCCCCACACTCACATATACACCAACGCACTCCCCCACATACTCACATATACACCAACCCACCCCCCACACACTCACATATACACCAACCCAAGCCCCACACTCACATATACACCAACCCACCCCCACACACTCACATATACACCAACCCAAGCCCCACACTCACATATACACCAACCCACCCCCCCCCACACTCACATATACACCAACCCCCCCACACACTCACATATACACCAACCCACCCCCCACACACTCACATATACACCAACCCACCCCCCACACACTCACATATACACCAACCCACTCCACTCACTCACATATACACCAACCCACCCCCACACACTCACATATACACCAACCCACCCCCCACACTCACATATTCACCAACCCACCCCCCACACACTCACATATACACCAACCCACCCCCCACACACTCACATATACACCAACCCACCCCCCACACACTCACATATACACCAACCCCACCCCCCACGCACTCACATATACACCAACCCACCCCCCACACACTCACATATACACCAACCCAAGCCCCACACTCACATATACACCAACCCAAGCCAAACACTCACATATACACCAACCCATCCCCCACACTCACATATACACCAACCCACCCCCCACACACTCACATATACACCAACCCACCCCCCACACACTCACATATACACCAACCCAAGCCACACACTCACATATACACCAACCTACCCCCCACACTCACATATACACCAACCCACCCCCCACACACTCACATATACACCAACCCAAGCCCCACACTCACATATACACCAACCCATCCCCCACACTCACATATACACCAACCCAAGCCCCACACTCACATATACACCAACGCACTCCCCAACATACTCACATATACACCAACCCACCCCCCACACACTCACATATACACCAACCCACACTCACATATACACCAACCCACCCCCCACACACTCACATATACACCAACCCAAGCCCCACACTCACATATACACCAACCCACCCCCCACACACTCACATATACACCAACCCATCCCCCACACTCACATATACACCAACCCACCCCCCACATACTCACATATACACCAACCCACCCCCCACACACTTGGTGTACCCACCCCCCACACTCACATATACACCAACGCACTCCCCACATACTCACATATACACCAACCCCCCCCCCCCCCACACTCACATATACACCAACCCACCCCCCCACACTCACATATACACCAACCCCCCCACACACTCACATATACACCAACCCACCCCCACACACTCACATATACACCAACCCACCCCCCCACACTCACATATACACCCCCCCCACACTCACATTTACAGCTAGCCACCCCCACGCACTCACATATACACAAACCCACACACCCCCCACAAACTCACATATACACCAACCCCCCCCCCACACTCACATATACACCAACCCACCCCCACACACTCACATATACACCAACCCCCCCCCCCCACACTCACATATACACCAACCCACCCCCCCACACTCACATATACACCAACCCCCCCACACACTCACATATACACCAACCCACCCCCACACACTCACATATACACCAACCCACCCCCACACACTCACATATACACCAACCCACCCCCACTCACTCACATATACACCAACCCACCCACCCCCCACACACTCACATATACACCAACCCACCCCCCACACTCACATATACACCAACCCACCCCCACACACTCACATATACACCAACCCACCCCCCACACACTCACATATACACCAACCTACCCCCCACACTCACATATACACCAACCCACCCCCCCACACTCACATATACACCAACCCACCCCCCACGCACTCACATATACACCAACCCACCCCCCACACACTCACATATACACCAACCCACCCCCCACACACTCACATATACACCAACCCACCCCCCACACACTCACATATACACCAACCCACCCCCCACCCCCCACACACTCACATATACACCAACCCACACCCCACACACTCACATATACACCAACCCAAGCCCCACACTCACATATACACCATCCCAAGCCACACACTCACATATACACCAACCCACCCCCACACACTCACATATACACCAACCCAAGCCCCACACTCACATATACACCAACCCACCCCCCCCCACACTCACATATACACCAACCCCCCCACACACTCACATATACACCAACCCACCCCCACACACTCACATATACACCAACCCACCCCCCACACACTGAGCCATGAGTCCTCCGAAACACAAACCTGCCAGGCCGCGTTGCTTCTAGACACAATCCCCACTTAACCCAGAAGCCAGCCGCACCAATGTGACGGGGGAAACACCATACACCTGGTGACCGTGTCAGTGTCCATTGCACCCGGCCCACCACAGGAGTCGCTAGTCCGCGATGGGACAAGAACATCCCTGCCGGCCAAACCCTCCCCTAACCCAGATGACGCTGGGCCAATTGTGCGTCGGCCCATGAGTCTCCCCGTCACGGCCGGCTGCAACAGAGCCTGGACTCGAACCAGGATCTCTAGTGGCACAGCTAGCACTGTGATGCAGTGCCTTAGACCACTGCGCCTCTCGGGAGGCCCAGAGCTCTACATTTCTACATCACACAACTGATCTAGCTAACGCATCATAACATACTGAGACAGGACAGCAGCAGAAATAGAGAGAGAGGGGGAGGGAGAGAGAGAGGGGGAGGGAGAGAGAGAGGGGAGGGAGAGAGAGAGGGGGGGGAGAGAGAGAGGGGGGGAGAGGGAGAAAGAGGGAGAGAGAGAGAGAGAGGGGGAGAGAGAGAGGGAGAGGAGGGAGAGAGGGACAGAGAGAGAGGGGGAGGGAGAGAGAGGGAGGGAGAGCGAGAGAGGGGGGAAGAGGGAGAAAGAGAGAGAGAGAGAGAGAGGGGGAGAGAGAGAGGGAGTGAGGGAGAGAGAGGGAGGGAGAGATTATGAGGTCTTGGCTGATTTCTTTTGATTTTCCCATAATGTCAAGCAAAGAGGCACTGAGTTTAAGTTAGGCCTTGAAACACATCCATAGGTACACCTCCAATTGACTAAAATTATGTCAATTAGCCTATCAGAAGCTTCTAAAGCCATGACATAATTTGAAGGCACAGTCAACTCAATGTATATAATCTTCTGACCCACTGGAATTGTGATACAGTGAATTATAAGTGAAACAATCAAATAAACAATTTTTGGAAAAATGAAAGTAGATTTTCTAACCCCCCCCACACTCACATATACACCAACCCAAGCCCCACACTCACATATACACCAACGCACTCCCCCACATACTCACATATACACCAACCCACCCCCCACACACTCACATATACACCAACCCAAGCCCCACACTCACATATACACCAACCCACCCCCACACACTCACATATACACCAACCCAAGCCCCACACTCACATATACACCAACCCACCCCCCCCACACTCACATATACACCAACCCCCCCACACACTCACATATACACCAACCCACCCCCCACACACTCACATATACACCAACCCACCCCCCACACACTCACATATACACCAACCCACTCCACTCACTCACATATACACCAACCCACCCCCACACACTCACATATACACCAACCCACCCCCCACACTCACATATTCACCAACCCACCCCCCACACACTCACATATACACCAACCCACCCCCCACACACTCACATATACACCAACCCACCCCCCACACACTCACATATACACCAACCCCACCCCCCACGCACTCACATATACACCAACCCACCCCCCACACACTCACATATACACCAACCCAAGCCCCACACTCACATATACACCAACCCAAGCCAAACACTCACATATACACCAACCCATCCCCCACACTCACATATACACCAACCCACCCCCCACACACTCACATATACACCAACCCACCCCCCACACACTCACATATACACCAACCCAAGCCACACACTCACATATACACCAACCTACCCCCCACACTCACATATACACCAACCCACCCCCCACACACTCACATATACACCAACCCAAGCCCCACACTCACATATACACCAACCCATCCCCCACACTCACATATACACCAACCCAAGCCCCACACTCACATATACACCAACGCACTCCCCAACATACTCACATATACACCAACCCACCCCCCACACACTCACATATACACCAACCCACACTCACATATACACCAACCCACCCCCCACACACTCACATATACACCAACCCAAGCCCCACACTCACATATACACCAACCCACCCCCCACACACTCACATATACACCAACCCATCCCCCACACTCACATATACACCAACCCACCCCCCACATACTCACATATACACCACCCCACCCCCCACACACTTGGTGTACCCACCCCCCACACTCACATATACACCAACGCACTCCCCACATACTCACATATACACCAACCCCCCCCCCCACACTCACATATACACCAACCCACCCCCCCACACTCACATATACACCAACCCCCCCACACACTCACATATACACCAACCCACCCCCACACACTCACATATACACCAACCCACCCCCCCACACTCACATATACACCCCCCCCACACTCACATATACACCAACCCACCCCCACTCACTCACATATACACCAACCCACCCACCCCCCACACACTCACATATACACCAACCCACCCCCCACACTCACATATACACCAACCCACCCCCACACACTCACATATACACCATCACACCCCCCACACACTCACATATACACCAACCTACCCCCCACACTCACATATACACCAACCCACCCCCCCACACTCACATATACACCAACCCACCCCCCACGCACTCACATATACACCAACCCACCCCCCACACACTCACATATACACCAACCCACCCCCCACACACTCACATATACACCAACCCACCCCCCACACACTCACATATACACCAACCCACCCCCCACCCCCCACACACTCACATATACACCAACCCACACCCCACACACTCACATATACACCAACCCAAGCCCCACACTCACATATACACCATCCCAAGCCACACACTCACATATACACCAACCCACCCCCACACACTCACATATACACCAACCCAAGCCCCACACTCACATATACACCAACCCACCCCCCCCCACACTCACATATACACCAACCCCCCCACACACTCACATATACACCAACCCACCCCCACACACTCACATATACACCAACCCACCCCCCACACACTCACATATACACCAACCCACTCCACTCACTCACATATACACCAACCCACCCACCTCCACACACTCACATATACACCAACCCACCCCCCACACTCACATATACACCAACCCACCCCCACACACTCACATATACACCAACCCACCCCCCACACTCACATATACACCAACCCACCCCCCACACACTCACATATACACCAACCCACCCCCCACACACTCACATATACACCAACCCACCCCCCACGCACTCACATATACACCAACCCACCCCCCACACACTCACATATACACCAACCCACCCCCCACGCACTCACATATACACCAACCCACCCCCCACACACTCGCATATACATCAACCCACCCCCCACACACTCACATATACACCAACCCAAGCCCCACACTCACATATACACCAACCCATCCCCCACACTCACATATACACCAACCCAAGCCCCACACTCACATATACACCAACGCACTCCCCCACATACTCACATATACACCAACCCACCCCCCACACACTCACATATACACCAACCCAAGCCCCACACTCACATATACACCAACCCACCCCCCACACACTCACATATACACCAACCCAAGCCCCACACTCACATATACACCAACCCACCCCCCACACACTCACATATACACCAACCCACCCCCCACACACTCACATATACACCAACCCACCCCCCACACACTCACATATACACCAACCCAAGCCCCACACTCACATATACACCAACCCATCCCCCACACTCACATATACACCAACCCAAGCCCCACACTCACATATACACCAACGCACTCCCCCACATACTCACATATACACCAACCCACCCCCCACACACTCACATATACACCAACCCAAGCCCCACACTCACATATACACCAACCCACCCCCACACACTCACATATACACCAACCCAAGCCCCACACTCACATATACACCAACCCACCCCCCACACACTCACATATACACCAACCCAAGCCCCACACTCACATATACACCAACCCACCCCCTACACACTCACATATACACCAACCCAAGCCCCATACTCACATATACACCAACCCATCCCCCACACTCACATATACACCAACCCACCCCCACACACTCATATATACACCAACCCAAGCCCCACACACTCACATATACACCAACCCACCCCCACACACTCACATATACACCAACCCACCCCCCACACACTCACATATACACCAACCCAAGCCCCACACTCACATATACACCAACCCACCCCCACACACTCACATATACACCAACCCAAGCCCCACACTCACATATACACCAACCCACCCCCCACACACTCACATATACACCAACCCAAGCCCCACACTCACATATACACCAACCCACCCCCTACACACTCACATATACACCAACCCAAGCCCCATACTCACATATACACCAACCCATCCCCCACACTCACATATACACCAACCCAAGCCCCACACTCACATATACACCAACCCACCCCCCACACACTCACATATACACCAACCCAAGCCCCACACTCACATATACACCAACCCACCCCCCACACACTCACATATACACCAACCCAAGCCCCACACTCACATATACACCAACCCATCCCCCACACACATATACACCAACGCACTCCCACACACTCACATATACACCAACCCATCCCCCACACACATATACACCAACGCACTCCCACACACTCACATATACACCAACCCACCCCCCACACACTCACATATACACCAACCCAAGCCCCACACTCACATATACACCAACCCATCCCCCACACACATATACACCAACGCACTCCCACACACTCACATATACACCAACCCATCCCCCACACACATATACACCAACGCACTCCCACACACACACATATACACCAACCCATCCCCCACACACATATACACCAACGCACTCCAACACATACGCACACAGTTGTTTTTCTTTCGATCTCTTCATACTCTCACTACTAGCTACACCATTAGCAAGAATCCTAAAGGATTGCAGTGATTTATGCAGGCAATCATTTGCTTCCTCAGATCTGACAGTTTGATTCATTTCTTATCCTTGCTGGACTGATTATCAGTTAAGCCCAGTCAATCTGAGGGGAGCTCTATTGACAAATGCTGTACCGATCTTATTGAAAGGATTCACAACGAACGGACGGTAGCCTACGTCTCAATGACTTATTGATCTCATTGCACCCCCCCCCCCCCCCCCCACACACACACACACACATGCCCTTCACAACAAAGGATTAACAACTAATTAGTTACAAAAGTCTCAAGACTTATTGGACTCAACATTAATGGAGAATCACGCTTGAGATTGACTCTTGAGGTTTGAAGGAACTCTGCACTCTAGGCTGGTTCCACACATTGGGAGCCCCGTTACTATGTAAAGCACTTTGAGCATCTGAAGAAGTATCCCATCAATCTAATCCGTTACAATTATTAATGCATGTCTGTATACTTTCCAGAGTATTTGAAAGTGACAGGAGCTGCAGATTGTGTGTGTGTGTGTGTGTGTGTGTGTGTGTGTGTGTGTGTGTGTGTGGTGTGTGTCTGATTATTAGGGGTGTCGTTTGCGGGAAAATGAGCAGGCTGAGGGAGAAAGGCTGGTCTCATAGTCCTAATAGGATCCATGCTTATATGTCTTGCTGTGCTCCACTGTGACGTGGCTAAAACAGGCTCCGCAGATGCAGCATGACCTTCTTAATGAACCACTGCACTACCAAGGGATGGAATGAAGTAAAGGAATCAAATATGAAGGGATGGAGTCATATAAAGGAGTCAAGTATGAAGGCATGGAGTCAAATAAAGGAGTCAAGTATGAAGGGATGGAGTGAAGTAAAGGAATCAAATATGAAGGGATGGAGTCATATAAAGGAGTCAAGTATGAAGGGATGGAGTCAAATAAAGGAGTCAAGTATGAAGGGATGGAGTCAAATATGATCAATATGAGGTGGTGTGTATAAAGGACATACGCTGACCTATGTTCAAAGATTGACACTCTCTCTCACACACACACATTTATTCATTCACATATAAACCATCACATAAACACAGTCACAAACGCAAAATAACATACACAGACACATTTTTTAACACGCTCAAATACACACACACACACATACACACATACACACACACACACACACACACACACACACACACACACACACACACACACACCACACACACACACACGGTGTTATTCCATTGGTCGTGCTTGCAGATATAGGGAGATCGAGAACAGTTATTCCAGTCTGATGCATGCAAGCGGTAGTTCACGTTCTGAAATACTGTATTCTATTGTCATATTTACAATGTGTTTACTATGTACATGTCCTGGTCTGTATATACTTTACCTTCAAAAAGTCTACATTTATTCCACATTTTGTTGTGTTACAGGCTGAATTCAAAATGCATTCAATTGAGAGTTATTCTCACCTGTCTACACTCAATACCCCATAATAACAAAGTGATAACATGTTTAGAAATGTTTGCAAATATATTTGAAAATGAAATACAGGAATACCTCGTTCTGCCACCTCTGGTCTCATGGTCCTTCCACTCCTACGGGAGGGCAGCTCCTGCTCAGCCCAGTCCAAGCTCTTCTCTGTCCTGGCACCCCAATAGTGGAACCAACTTCCCCCTGAAGCTAGGACAGCAGAATCCCGCCCAGCTTCTGAAAGCTCTTGAAACCCTACCTCTTCAAAGAGTATTAAATAACCCCCCTCTTCATCTCAACCCCCCCCCCCCTTCTACCTCTGACTTTGCTGATAACCTCTTTATTGAGCGTGTCCACCCTAGCTATCTTAAGATGAATGCACTCTGCTAAATGACTCAAATGTAAATACGTCTCTAAGAGCTTCCCACCCCTGGTTTGTGCAACATTTGCCCATTATTATTTACATAACTCTTCAAGCTGTGTCAAGTAGGTTGTTGTTGGTCATTGCTAGACAACCATGTTCAGGCCATAGATTTTTAAGTAGATTTAACACAAAACTGTAATTCGGCCACTCGGGAACATTCACTGTCTTCGTGGTAAGCAACTCCAGTTTAGATTTGGCCCCAGTCCTTAACGATTACAAGCATACTGTACCCAAAACATGATGCAGCCACCACTATGCTTGTAAATATGAAGAGTGGTACTCAGTAATGTGTTGTATTGGATTTGCCCCAAACATAACACTTTGTATTTAGGACAAAAAGTGAATGGCTATTTTTTGCAGTATTACAGGATGCATGTTTTGGAATATTTTTAGTCTGTACAGGCTTCGTTCTTTTCACTCTGTCAAGTAGGTTAGTATTGTAGAGTAACTACAGCGTTGTTGATCCATCCTCAGTTTTCTCCTATCACAGGCATTAAACTCTGTAACTGTTTTAAAGTCACCATTGGCCTCATGGTGAAATCTCTGAGTGGTTTCCTTCCTCTCCATGAAACTGAGTTAGGAAGGACACCTGTATCTTTGTAGTGACTGGGTGTATTGATACACCATCCAAAGTGTAATGAATAACTTCACCATGGTCAAAGGGATATTCGATGTCTGATTTTATTTATTTATCCATCTACCAATATGTGCCCTTCTTTGTGGCATTGGAAAACCTCCCTGGTCTTTGTGGCATTGGAAAACCTCCCTGGTCTTTGTGGCATTGGAAAACCTCCCTGGTCTTTGTGGCATTGGAAAAACTTTGCTGGTCTTTGTGGCATTGGAAAACCTCCCTGGTCTTTGTGGCATTGGAAAACCTCCCTGGTCTTTGTGGCATTGGAAAACCTCTGAGGTCTTTATGGCATTGGAAAACCTCCCAGGTCTTTGTGGCATTGGAAAAACCTCCCTGGTCTTTGTGGCATTGGAAAACCTCCCTGGTCTTTGTGGCATTGGAAACCTCCCTGGTCTTTGTGGCATTGGAAAACCTCCCTAGTCTTTGTGGCATTGGAAAACCTAATGTTTCTAATGCACATCTAATGTGCTTCCTTGTTTCTATCGTCAGGTACTTCCATGTATTGTATTTTGTACTATTTTTGTCATTGTTATGTTTGATTACAAAATGCAGTCTGATATTGAAATGCAAATGACGAATCACAAATGTACAGCCATCAACATACAGGGTAGGCTGTCATTGGAAATAAGAATTTGTTCTTAACTGACTTACCTAGTTAAATAAGGTTCAATTAAAAAATGTAAATAACAATCTATTGACAGAATAAACACAAATCAACTGGGATCGCTGACTGGACAGTCCTTATTTAAAAACTCAAAGAGTTATCAACTCAAAGAGAGTTATGAAG
>NC_092150.1:76554205-76579205 GCF_045791955.1 Oncorhynchus clarkii lewisi
CTCTGGTGCTATACAGACCCAGTGTCTCTCAACCTCTGGTGCTATACAGACCCAGTGTCTCTCAACCTCTGGTGCTATACAGACCCAGTGTCTCTCAACCTCTGGTGCTATACAGACCCAGTGTCTCACAACCTCTGGTGCTATACAGACCCAGTGTCTCACAACCTCTGGTGCTATACAGACCCAGTGTCTCTCAACCTCTGGTGCTATACAGACCCAGTGTCTCTCAACCTCTGGTGCTATACAGACCCAGTGTCTCTCAACCTCTGGTGCTATACAGACCCAGTGTCTCTCAACCTCTGGTGCTATACAGACCCAGTGTCTCACAACCTCTGGTGCTATACAGACCCAGTGTCTCACAACCTCTGGTGCTATACAGACCCAGTGTCTCTCAACCTCTGGTGCTATACAGACCCAGTGTCTCTCAACCTCTGGTGCTATACAGACCCAGTGTCTCTCAACCTCTGGTCAGTCCACAGATGACATAATATTGGAGATACATTTACCACATGCAGTACATTCCTAACAACATGCAGTACATTCATAACAACATACAGTACATACATAACAACATGCAGTGCATTCATAACAACATGCAGTACATTCATAACAACATACAGTACATTCATAACAACGTACAGTACATTCATAACAACATACTGTACATTAATAACAACATACAGTACATTCATAACAACATACAGTACATTCATAACAACATACAGTACATACATAACAACATGCAGTACATTCATAACAACATACAGTACATTCATAACAAAATACAGTACATTCATCACAACATGCATTACAGTCATGGCCAAAAGTTTTGAGAATGACACAAATATTAATTAAGCCTGCTGCCTCAGTTTGTTTGATGGCAATTTGCATACACTCCAGAATGTTATGAAGAGTGATCTGAATTGCAATTAATTGCAAAGTCCCTCTTTGCCATGCAAATTAACTGAATCCCCCAAAAAACATTTCCTCTGCATTTCAGCCCTGCCACATAAGGACCACCTGACATCATGTCAGTGATTATCTCGTTAACACAGGTGTGAGTGTTGACGAGGACAAGCCTGGAGGTCACTCTGTCATGCTGATTGAGTTTGAATGACAGACTGGAAGCTTAAAAAGGAGGGTGCTTGGAATCATTGTTCTTCCTCTGTCAACCATGGTTACCTGCAAGGAAACAAGTGCCGTCATCATTGCTTTGCACAAAAAAGGCTTCACAGGCAAGGATATTGCTGCCAGTAAGAATGCACCTAAATCAACTATTTATCGGATCATCAAGAACTTCAAGGAGAGCGGTTCAATTATTGTGAAGAAGACTTCAGGGCGCTCAAGAAAGTCCAGCAAGCGCCAGGACCGTCTCCTAAAGTTGATTCAGCTGCGGGATTGGGGCACCACCAGTACAGAGCTTGCTCAGGAATGGCAGCAGGCAGGTGTGAGTGCATCTGCATGCACCGTGAGGAGAAGACTTTTGAAGGATGACCTGGTGTCAAGAAAGGCAGCAAAGAAGCAACTTCTCTCCAGGAAAAACATCAGGGACAGACTGATATTCTGCAAAAGGTACAGGGATTGGACTGCTGAGGACTGTGTAAAGTCATTTTCTCTGATGAATCCCCTTTCCGATTGTTTGGGGCATCTGGAAAAAAGCTTGTCCGGAGAAGACAAGGTGAGCACTACCATCAGTTCTGTGTCATGCCAACAGTAAAGCATC
The DNA here is from genome assembly GCF_045791955.1 of Oncorhynchus clarkii lewisi. Classification (NCBI taxonomy): domain Eukaryota; kingdom Metazoa; phylum Chordata; class Actinopteri; order Salmoniformes; family Salmonidae; genus Oncorhynchus; species Oncorhynchus clarkii. Next base: position 76,555,929 of record NC_092150.1, read on the forward strand.
CTGAGACCATTCATGTGTGGTGTTGCTTCTCAGCCAAGGGAGTGGGCTCACTCACAATTTTGCCTAAGAACACAGCCATGAATAAAGAATGGTACCAACACATCCTCCGAGAGCAACTTCTCCCAACCATCCAGGAACAGTTTGGTGACGAACAATGCCTTTTCCAGCATGATGGAGCACCTTGCCATAAGGCAAAAGTGATAGCTAAGTGGCTCGGGAAACAAAAAATATATATTTTGGGTCCATGGCCAGGAAACTCCTCAGACCTTGATCCCATTGAGAAATTGTGGTCAATCCTCAAGAGGCAGGTGGACAAACAAAAACCCACAAATTCTGACAAACTCCAAGCATTGATTATGCAAGAATGGGCTGCCATCAGTCAGGATGTGGCCCAGAAGTTAATTGACAGCCTGTCAGGGCGGATTGCAGAGGTCTTGAAAAAGAAGGGTCAACACTGCAAATATTGACTCTTTGCATCAACTTAATGTAATTGTCAATAAAAGCCTTTGACACTTATGAAATGCTTGTAATTATACTTCAGTATTCCATAGTAACATCTGACAAAAATATCTAAAGACACCGAAGCAGCAAACTTTGTGTAAATTAATATTTGTGTCATTCTCAAAACTTTTGGCCACGACTGTACATTTCATAACAACATGCAGTACATTCATAACAACATACAGTACATTTCATAACAACATGCAGTACATTCATGACAACATGCAGTACATTCATAACAACATACTGTACATTTCATAACAACATACTGTACATTTCATAACAACATACAGTACATTTCATAACAACATGCAGTACATTCATAACAATATACAGTACATTCATGACAACATACAGTACATTCATAACAACATACAGTACATTCATAACAATATACAGTACATTCATAACAAATTAAGCCATAACTTGAACATTAATGACAATGATTCATAAAGCCTGCCCCAAGTAATGTAATGGTTGGTGACAGCTCGGTGTGTGTGTGTGTGTGTGTGTGTGTGTGTGTGTGTGTGTGTGTGTGTGTGTGTGTGTGTGTGTGTGTGTGTGTGTGTGTGTGTGTGACATCATAGCTGACGTTACCAGAAGCCGCTCTATGATGCTGAGCCGCCAGGTCCCAATGGACTGATGACGATGATGTGTTGCTAATCTCCATTCTGTCAGCTCCTAAAGTCATATCTCTTATTTATCAGTTGCGTCATTCAGCCAGCCGCCCTCAGTGAAGTCAGACTAACTGAGCATGTCTGCCCCCACCCTGCCACTCAGTCTCTCATACAGGGAAACAGACGTTTCCTGTTGCAGTGTAATGGCGATAACTGAGAGCCCTTTGCATTGTAGCCTGTGGGACACGTCCAGTAACTCACCTCATTAACCATTTTGAGAAGCAACCACCTCAAATATACTGGGATACCATGATACAACAACACGCATGCGCTCCCACACACACACACACACACACACACACACACACACACACACACACACACACATACACACATACACACACACACACACACGTACACACACGCACAGCTCTGTGGCTCTTCCATCTTGAAGAGCTGATCATTTCTGACCAAATTGGTCTAATGTGTTACCTAGACAACCACAGGCTCCACATTCTCAGGACGTCAAATCGTGATCTGGTTGGTTGATTAGGTTGTTGATGTCATTTCAGAGGTGCCAGACAGTGGGAGTCATATCTTCCTGATACTTCCTGGATTTGGACTTCCAGAGAGTCACAAAGTCAAAGATCAGGGAGGGTGGATTGTGGGGATTGTTGTGAAGCTTCAAGACTGCTAGAGCTGCCGTGGTTGTAATACTGCAAGTGTGAAATGCATGAAGCCATGTGTACGATGTGGGCGAGGGAACGGATACAGTATTACAACTATGTTGTTGTGGAATTGACAAGTTACTTACCTGTGGTGTTATTGTGTTTCTGAATCTAAATAGGACTTGAAGCTACGAGAGCTTCTGGACGTGAGCACCCTGGTGGGGAAGATGGAGAACAGGATGCTGACGGTGGTGAGCGGACCAGACATGGTCAACATCACATATCTCAACTTCATGGCCTTCCAGGAGGAGATCGCCAAGGTAAATACACATTAATAACACCTCTATGAAACATAAATAAGGTATTTAGTACACATGAATAAGGGCTTTATTAAACATGAATAAAGGATTTATTATGGGTATAGTTGATTTAGTTGATATTCATTTGACCAGGTAGGGTAAAGAAATATATATTTATATTTAACCTTTATTTTACTAGGCAAGTCCGTTAACTTATTGATGCACCCATGCCTTTAGCGGGATCATTTTCGTCAACATCCGCTGAATTGCAGAGCGCCAAATTCAAATTAAATTACTAAAAATATTACATTTTCATGAAATCACAAGTGCAACATAGCAAAACACAACTTGTTGTTAATCCACCTGGCGTGTCAGGTTTCAAAAAAGCTTTTTGGCGAAAGCATACCAAGCGTTTATGTAAGGACATCTCTCTCATCAGACAAAACATTACAAACAGCTAGCAGCCAAGTAGATTGGTCACGAAAGTCCGAAAAGCAATAAAATGAATCGCTTACCTTTGATGATCTTCAGATGCTTGCACTCACGAGACTCCCAGTTACACAATAAATGTTCCTTTTGTTCCATAAAGATTATTTTTATATCCAAAATACATCCATTTGGTTGGCGCGTTATGTTCAGAAATCCACAGGCTCGAGCGGTCACGACCGGGCAGATGAAAATTCCAAATAGTATCCGTAAAGTTCGTAGAAACATGTCAAGTGTTTTTTATAATCAATCCTCAGGTTGTTTTTACAATATATAATTGATAATATTTTCTCTATTTCTCCTATTTCAGTAGGAGAAAGAGAGAAAAAATGTCTGCTCCAAACTGTTGCGCATGCAAAACGCTGCTGGCACCCAGCCATACAATGACGCGATGTGATCTTTCTCGCTAATTTAAAAAATAATAAAAGCCTGAAACTATGTCTAAAGACTGTTCACAACATGTGGAAGCCATAGGAAAAGGAATCTGGTTGACATCCCTTTAAATGGAGCAAAGGCAGGCAATGGAACAGAGAGCTTTCAGGAAAAACAGCACTTCCGGGTTGGATTTTCCTCAGGTTTTCACCTGCAATATCAGTTCTGTTATATTCACAGACAACATTTTGACAGTTTTGGAAACTTTAGAGTGTTTTCTATCCTAATCTGACAACTATATGCATATTCTAGATTCTGGGCCTGAGAAATAGGCAGTTTCATTTGGGTACATTGTTCATCCAAACATCAAAATACTGCCCCCTACACTCAACAGGTTAAGAACAAATTCTCATTTACAATGACGGCCTACCCTGGACAAACCCGGACGACGTTGAGCCAAATGTGTGCCGCACTATGGGACTCCCAATCACGGCCGGATGTGATTTAGCCTGGAAATGAGCCAGGGACTGTAGTGACGCCTCTTGCACTGAGATGCAGTGTCTTAGACCGCTGCGCCTCTCGGGAGCCCATAAATTAGTAAATTAGTCATCTTCAGAGTTTGGCCAACACTTATATTAAGATATTATGAATAAGGGATGTATCAAGTGCTTATTACTAATTAATGAATAAATACGCTATTTCAGTCCATGAAGTGTGAGTTATTTAAGCTAGTTAGACCTACACTGAACATATCATTCCTCTATTGTGTAATTATAAGGTCTGGTGTGTGGGTGGCTAGTTTGCACCTCCAATAGACCTTCCGCTATGTTTCTTCCCTCTGATTGTGTGTGTGTGTGTGTGTGTGTGTGTGTGTGTGCGTGTGTGTGTGTGTGTGTGTGTGTTCTTCCGGTGCAGGATTGGGCAGAAGAGTTGTTTGGCCTGGCGTCTAACCTACTGGCCCAGAACATGTCCAGAGAAGCATGCCTGGAGAAAGCGTAAGTCCCTGGACACATCACACCATCACACACACACACACAAACACACACACACGCACACACTAAGAGGTAGCAGTGCTGTTCATATCCATCCAGTCCTTCTGGGGTGGAGGGTCACTTTTGTATATTATCTGCTTTGCTTGCTTTGGCAGTGTTTCCCATGCCAATAAAGCCCCTTGAATTGAATTGAATTGAGAGGGAATGTGGGGAAGAGAGATAGGAAGAGACAGAGGAAAAGTTGAAGAGAGATAGGAAGAGAGAGAGGGAAAGTGAGGGAAAGAGTGAGGGTGAGATAGAGGAAAAGATGGAGAAGAGAGAGTGGAGGAAATGGACAGGGCTGCACATGACATGTATCACATCACACACACACACACACACACACTCACGTGCATACAGACACACACTCACACATAGACATTCACATGCATACAGACACACACTCACACATAGACACTCACGTGCATACAGACACACACTCACACATAGACACTCACGTGCATACAGACACACACTCACACACAGACACTCACATGCATACAGACACACACTCACACATAGACACTCACATGCATACAGACACACACTCACACACAGACACTCACGTGCATACAGACACACACTCACACATAGACACTCACGTGCAAACAGACACACACACACTCACACACACTCACATGCATACAGACACACACACAGAGACACTCACATGCATACAGACACACACACAGACACTCACATGCATACACACACACACACACACACACACACACACACACACACACACACACACACACACACACACACACACACACACACACACACACACACACACACACACACACACACACACACAGAGACACTCACATGCATACAGACACACACACACACAGACACTCACATGCATACACACAGACACACACACACACACACATACACACACACACACACACACACACACACATATTCACATGCATACAGACACACACACACTCACATGCATACAGACACACACAGACACTCACATGCATACAGACACACACACACACAGTCACTCACATGCATACAGACACACACACACACACACACACACACACACACTCACATGCATACAGACACACACACACACACACATTCACACACATTCTCATCCACACACTCTCACACACATATAGACCGTTGACTTTGTTGTGACTCATCCCTCGGTTCCTCTTAGCAACTCATTATCATCTCTCTCTCTCTCTCTCTCTCTCTCTCTCTCTCTCTCTCTCTCTCTCTCTCTCTCTCTCTCTCTCTCTCTCTCTGTGTCTCTCTCTGTGTGTGTCTCTCTCTCTGTGTCTCTCTCTGTGTGTGTCTCTCTCTCTCTCTATGTTTCCTTCTTCCCCTGTAATAGCCTTGTTTTTAGATACCAATCCAAACTGGTAACCATGGCATACAAAATAATGGTATCCATATTGATATGGAATAACTAGATGTTATTATGTATCTAAACTATGGAGTCACACAAACACATTCAACTATTTCAGCTATTCATTCTAACTTAGTCCAGATGGAAATCTGTATCATTAATGTTTTTTCTGCTGTGTCCTGTCCTGTCCTGTCCTGTCCTGTCCTTTCCTGTCCTGTCCTTTCCTGTCCTTTCCTGTCCTTTCCTGTTGTGTTGTGCCATACAGACCATCTAGTGAATGTTTGTCCATAGAGCTGAAAAGCTCCAACCACTCAGTAAGACCCAAAATAAACTAAGTACCCTTACACACACACACACACACACACACACACACACACACACACACACACACACACGCTAAATAAACAGAGCAGATCCACTTTTTGGAAGAAAGACAGTTTGTTTGATGAAACATCGGTTATTTTTATTGGACCAGGCTCCTCTCCTCAGTAGGAACCGGTCCTGGTAAACGGTCACTGGCCTTTCCGGTAAACTCTGACATTAGCAGTTTACTCCTGCACTGAAAATAGCTTTGCCGTATCTGGAAAGTAAACATCTCAGGCTGGCACAGGTTAGACCACCATTCTTCAGTCCTTGTCATAGGGACCCACAGGATGTGCAGGCTTTCGTTCCAGCCCTGTACCAACACAACTAATTTAGCTAATTCTCATCAAGACCTTGATTATTTTTAATCAGGAGTAGGAATTACCAAGAAAAACTCCCAAAGGACTAATTTGAGGTAGAAAGGAGTTGTAGATTTCTTTTAGCTCCATTGTACAGAATGCGGACAGGTGACTGACGTCTTCCTCAGAGTGACCTGACCATTGGTGTGTCTCGTTAATCAACAGGCCATGTCAGAATATACTGTACATGGGTGAATCAATAGGCCATGTCAAAATATACTGTACATGGGTGAATCAATAGGCCATGTCAAAATATACTGTACATGGGTGAATCAATAGGCCATGTCAAAATATACTGCCATGTCAAAATATACTGTACATGGGAAATATTTGGGTGCCTGTGAATCCGGAGACACAGAGACCCAAAAAATCTTGGCAACAACATTATAAAAACAAGGGGAAATCATTGTTTAGCCCCTTAGGATCCACAGTGTCTAAGAAGTACTGCCATAATGCCTCTTTGTTTTAGTTTATTGTTACGGTTTTCTTCTATCTCCTCCTCTGAAGAGGAGGTGTAGCAAGGATCGGACCAAAATGCAGCGTGGTCATTTTGATTCATGTTTAATAAGCAAAATAAACACGAACAATACAAAACAAGAAACGTAACACCAACGAAACACTCAAAGAATATGGCTGCCTAAATATGGTTCCCAATCAGAGACAATGATAAACACCTGCCTCTGATTGAGAACCACTCCAGACAGCCATATTCTTTGAGTGTTCAGAGGAGGAGATAGAAGAAAACCGTAACAGAATCACCCACCACAACAGGACCAAGCGGCGTGGTGACAGGCAGCGGAAGCAGGAGCAGCGAAATCCGGATTTCTGGACATGGGAGGAGATATTGGATGGAAAAGGACCCTGGGCACAGCCTGGAGAACTGGAGGCGGCGAAAGCGGAGAGGCGCTGGTATGAGGAGGCAGCACAGCGACGGAAGCCCGAGAGTCAGCCCCAAAAATGTATTGGGGGGGGGGCTCACAGGGAGTATGGCTACGTCAGGTAGGAGACCTGCGCAAACTTCCTGTGCTTACCGGGGGGCTAGAGAGTCCGGGCAGGCACTGTGTTATGCTGTGGTGCGCACGGTGTCTCCAGTGCGGGTGCATAGCCCGGTGCGGTACATACCAGCTCCGCATATCGGCCGGGCTAGAGTAAGCATCGAGCCAAGTGCCATGAAGCCGGCTCTACACATCTGGTCTCCAGTGCGTCTCCTTGGGCCGGCTTACATGGCACCAGCCTTGCGCTCGGTGTCCCCTGCATAGCCCAGTGCGGGCTATTCCACCTCGCCGCACTGGCAGGGCGACCGGGAGCATTCAACCAGGTAAGGTTGGGCAGGCTCGGTGCTCAAGAGCTCCAGTACGCCTGCACGGTCCGGTCTATCCAGTACCACCTCCACGCACCAGCCCTCCGGTGGCAGCTCCCCGCACCAGGCTTCCTGTGCGTGTCCTCGGCCCAGTAACACCAGTGCCAGCACCACGCACCAGGCCTTCAGTGCGCTTCGCCTGTCCAGCGCTGCCAGAGCCTTCCTCCTCTCCAGCGCTGCCGGAGTATCCCGCCTATCTAGCGCTGCCAGAGCCTTCCTCCTCTCCAGCGCTGCCGGAGTCTCCCGCCTATCTAGCGCTGCCAGAGCCTTCCTCCTCTTCAACGCTGCCGGAGTCTCCCGCCTGTTTAGCGCTGCCAGAGCCTTCCGCCTCTACAGCGTTGCCGGAGTCTCCCGCCTGTTCAGCGCTGCCAGTCTGCAAGGAGCAGCCAGAGCTGCCAGTCTGCAAGGAGCAGCCAGAGCTGCCAGTCTGCAAGGAGCAGCCAGAGATGCCAGTTTGCAGGGAGCTGCCAGTCTGCAAGGAGCTGCCAGTCTGCAAGGAGCCGCCAGAGCTTTCAGTCTGCAAAAAGCCGCCAGAGCCGCCAGTCAGCATGGAGCAGCCAGAGCCGCCAGTCAGCATGGAGCAGCCAGAGCCGCCAGTCAGCATGGAGCAGCCAGAGCCGCCAGTCAGCATGGAGCAGCCAGAGCCGTCAGTCAGCATGGAGCAGCCAGAGCCGCCAGACAGCATGAAGCAGCCAGAGCTGCCAGTCAGCATGGAGCAGCCAGAGCCGCCAGTCTTCCAGGATCCGCCAGTCAGCCAGGATCTTCCAGATCCGCCAGTCAGCCAGGATCCGCCATTCAGCCAGGATCCGCCATTCAGCCAGGATCCGCCAGTCAGCCAGGATCTGCCAGAACTGCCAGTCAGCCAGGATCTGCCAGAGCCGCCAGTCAGCCAGGATCTGCCAGAGCCGCCAGTCAGCCAGGATCTGCCAGAACCACCAGTCAGCCTGGATCTGCCAGTTCCATTAACCTGCCTGAGCTTCATCTCAGTACTGAGCTTCCCCTCAGTACTGTGCCTCCCCTCAGTCCCGAGCTACCCCTCAGTCCCGAGCTACCCCTCAGTCCCGAGCTACCCCTCAGTCCCGAGCTACCTCAGTCCCGAGCTGCCCCTCAGTCCAGTGGGGTCCTTGGTGAGGGTTACTAGGCCAAGGTCGGTGGCGAGGGTCGCCAATCAAAGGACGCGATGCAAGTGGACTAAGACTTTGTTGGAGTGGGGTCCACGTCCCGCGCCGGAGCCTCCCCTATGGGTTTAGGTGTGTGTGTGGGGGGGGGGGTTCTGTCACGCCCTGGTCTTAGTATTTTGTGTTTTCTTTATTATTTTGGTCAGGCCAGGGTGTGACATGGGTTTATTATGTGGTGTGTTTTTTCTTTAGTTTTTTTTTTTATAGGTATTGGGATTGTGAATTAGTAGGGTTATCTAGAATAGTCTATGGCTGTCTGGAGTTGTTCTCAATCAGAGGCAGGTGTTTATCGTTGTCTCTGATTGGGAACCATATTTAGGCAGCCATATTCTTTGAGTGTTTCGTGGGTGATTGTTCCTGTCTCTGTGTTTGTTTTGCACCAGTATAGGCTGTTAGGTTTTCGTGTTACGTTTCTTGTTTTTGTGTTGTTCGTTTTTTCATCTTTATTAAAGATGTATAAAAATTACCACGCTGCATTTTGGTCCGATCCCTGCTACACCTCCTCTTCAGAGGAAGAGGAGAAAGAAAACCCTAACATTTATGTACGATGTCACCTCCTCTTGTCACCTCCTCCTCATGTTCTATGGCTTCAAAGAGCAGGGAGGAATAGTTTTATTACTAATATCAGTCTGATGTTCTGCAGTGTTTCAACGCTCATTTAGTTTGAACAATAGAAGAAGCCCAGCAGATGTATTTGAGCGTGTATATGACATCTGTGGTGCTACAATTAATGAAGTTTTGGATTTTGTATTCTTGACCTGGTAAAACACTTTAGTATTGGACATATTGTCACAATGTACTGTACACAGTGGCCACACTTGTTATTGCCATTGGGCAGGCCTGGGAGCCAAGTGTCACACTTCTTGCGTGGCTGCATGATGTGCGTAACGGAATCGTCTAGATTGTGTAAACAGGGGTAGGGCTACATACATCGGACACCTCGCAAATTCTGGTGTGCTTTTCATTTTCCTCTGTCTCTAAAAGTGTAGCGAGATGGCCATTTGTAAAAGATAAAGAGGTAGTTGTTAGACCACGTTAACCATTAGTGGCCTGACTTTGGACCTCCTCTGTCACTGGAGCCACTGAGAGAGAGGTGGGTGCTATGATGACCATTAATTATTAGTGAGGGCCACTTAGGGGCCAGGACATAATGCCTGCTTCTGTTACACCCTGCCTAGTGTAGCGAGAGAGAGAGAGAAAGATAGAGAGAGAGAGGGAGAGAGAGGGAGGGAGGGAGAGCGAGAGAGGGAGAGAGAGGGAGAGCGAGAGAGAGGGAGGGATAGAGTGCGAGAGAGGGAGAGAGAGGGAGAGCGAGAGAGGGAGAGAGAGCGAGAGAGGGAGAGAGAGGGAGAGAGAGGGAGCGCGAGAGAGAGGAAGTAGGAGGGAGAGCGAGAGAGAGGAAGTAGGAGGGAGAGCGAGAGAGAGGGAGAGAGCGAGGGAGAGAGCGCACGAGCGAGAGTGTGTGTATGTGCGTGAGTCTCCAGGCTATATACGGCACACAGAGATCTGTGACTGGCTACACTGCCAACACATCGCTTCCTCTGACTAGTGGAGTGCAGCGCAGTTAAATGTAAACACACGGACCTATCGAAACACTCATTGTGTTCCACACATACACACACCACACAGACACCACACACACACTCTTTCTATGACGTAGTGTACATGGATATTTCTATAAACCAGGGTACCAGGGAGGATGACCTACAATGGGCAGCTTGTTACAGCTGTTGATAAATCATTGACAATAGTCTGCCAGTATTCTCCATGTCATTACAATAAGATATACGGGAGATCACAGCAATATTCAATCAAATTCACAAGTTGATTTATAACCTGTGGTTTCTCATGGTTGGTGTTTTGACAGATTTGTCCAATTATATTGTGTGACATAAAACATAACTTTTCTGTCCTTGCAATTATGGCAGTGTAAATTGTTGTTATATCATATATGAAGTATTAATGAGTTTAACTAGACATTGAACTTGAATCTTGTAAGAATCTTGGGTCTAGATGTCGAAGAGTTTTTTGTATGAAGATCTCAGAAATGCATTGTAACTATGTAACATTGTGTCTCCTTACAGTATGTTATGGGGTGAAACAGTTTTCATGGGCAGACAACAATTACAAGGGGCTTGAATTACCCAACTTGAAACAATTACAAGGGGCTTGAATTACCCAACTTGAAACAATTACAAGGGGCTTGAATTACCCAACTTGAACTTGAATTTGGAGCTCAGAAATTCAAGTACTGGAATAGACTTACCTTGAAAATCAGACATTTCCCCAATTTGGTGCTTGCGAAGTCCTTCTAATTATTGTATCCAATTTATAATTCTCCTGCTCCGTTATAATTATCCTTGATTTCATTTTTGATCCGTTTTTGTGAGAGATGTGGCCACTTTCATTTTCTTCCCACCACTTCAATTGAAGGGTGATGTGCTAATCTGTTGGCGTTATTATGAAGACAACAATATCTAATGCTGGCTTGGCTTTCCACACAAAGGAAACCTCTTTTTTGGTCGCTTTCCCATGATACAAACAGAGAAGCCGTTCATGGCTTTATTATGTGTTTCTGCGTCAGCCACACTGGCTGCAGAAAAGCCAGGAATGCATCACATTTATTTTGTCAGGCAGGTCCACATTATTCTCACAGATTTTATAATGTACATTATCATTTGAATATCAATGGATTGGTAAAGCCTAAAAAAATACATTATTCTTAAATTGGTACACTTTTTGCATGCTTTTTGCATGCTTTTTGGACACTTTTTGCATGCTTTTTGGACACTTTTTGCATGCTTTTTGGACACTTTTTGCATGCTTTTTTGACACTTTTTGCATGCCTTTTGGACACTTTTTGCATGCTTTTTGGACACTTTTTGCATGCTTTTTGGACACTTTTTGCATGCTTTTTGGACACTTTTTTGGACACTTTTTGCATGCTTTTTGTACACTTTTTGCATGCTTTTTGGACACTTTTTGCATGCTTTTTGCATGCTTTTTGAACGCTTTTTGCATGCTTTTTGGACACTTTTTGCATGCTTTTTGGACACTTTTTGCATGCTTTTTGCATGCTTTTTGAACGCTTTTTGCATGCTTTTTGGACACTTTTTGCATGCTTTTTGGACACTTTTTGCATGCTTTTTTGACACTTTTTGCATGCCTTTTGGACACTTTTTGCATGCTTTTTGGACACTTTTTGCATGCTTTTTGGACACTTTTTGCATGCTTTTTGGACACTTTTTTGGACACTTTTTGCATGCTTTTTGTACACTTTTTGCATGCTTTTTGGACACTTTTTGCATGCTTTTTGCATGCTTTTTGAACGCTTTTTGCATGCTTTTTGGACACTTTTTGCATGCTTTTTGTACACTTTCTGCATGCTTTTTGGACACTTTTTGCATGCTTTTTGTACACTTTTTGCATGCTTTTTGAACACTTTTTGCATGCTTTTTGTACACTTTTTGCATGCTTTTTGAACACTTTTTGCATGCTTTTTGTACACTTTTTGCGTGCTTTTTGGACACTTTTTGCATGCTTTTTGGACACTTTTTGCATGCTTTTTGGACACTTTTTGCATGCTTTTTGGACACTTTTTGCATGCTTTTTGGACACTTTGCGTGCTTTTTGGACACTTTTTGCATGCTTTTTGAACACTTTTTTGCATGCTTTTTGTACACTTTTTGCATGCCTTTTGGACACTTTGCATACTTTTTGGACACTTTCTGCATGCTTTTTGGGGAGATTGGTTGTATATTAGGCCCTATATGTATAATTATATACATTATACATTTTCAGAATTCTGAGGTCCTTAAAATGTCAAATTAAGTGCCTGAGAAAGTCCCTAATAGTCCTTGAATTTGAATTGTCGATGTCTGTAGGAACCCTGCTTAAAGGATGTATAGTCCTAGTCCTATCTTGTTGTATAGGAGGAGTTATGGGTCAATATGTATATATTCCTCTAAATTCACATGTGGAACTGGTAAAAATCATCTTTATTTTTCTTTCAAACCATTTTGAAATGTTGATCCCAATGCCACACGTTGGCCCCATTATTTCTAGAAAGGCCCATATCTAATCTGTCATGTCCTCTATCCTACAGATACACACGACTGAAGCTACAGCTCAACTCTGAGGGATGCATCCCTGTCAAGAAGTACGTCTCTCTATCTTTTTTTCTCTCTCTTTCTCTCTCTTGCTCTCTCTTTCATTCTCAATTCAATCCAAGAGGCTTTAATGGTAGTAAATATCACACTCAGTAAATATTACACTCAAGTTACAAAATAATAAAGACATTTCAAATCCTTCTCCTCTCTGAAGATATGAGGAGACAGATCAACCCTATCTCCTTCTCTCTTTCTCATTTCTCCTCTAACCCTCTCTTCCTCTATATCTTGGTCCTTTGACCCCGCACTTTCTGTCTCTCTGTCTACCTACAGTATCATCTCCTCTATCCATCTCTACTCCTTTGGAGGGCGCATCTGTCTGTGTCTGTCTGTCCTTGCTGTGTTTTAGTGGACATGGGTGCAGTGCTCCCTCCATCTCTCTCCTTTCCCTCTTCTATCGCTCCCTCCATTTCTAGTCCTCCTCTCTGTCTATCTGCTCAGTCTGAGTGGAGACAGTAGACAGCAGGGAACTCTGAGCACCATCACCCCAGACTAGAAGTGTCATGGAAAGCAGTGGAAAGCCCCTGTGATAACCTCACTCAGAACTATAATGGCAAACACTGAGTGTCAACAGAGAGATGGAGAGAGGGGGGGTAGAGAGACGTACTGTAGAGAAAGAGAGACAGGGGTAGAGAGAGAGAAGCAGAGATAGTGAGAGAGTAACAGAGAGAGAGTGAGAGAGTAACAGAGAGAGAGAGGGAGAGAGCGAGAGAGAGAGAGAGTAACAGAGAGAGAGAGTAACAGAGGGAGAGAGAGAGTAACAGAGGGAGAGAGAGAGTAACAGAGAGCGAGAGTAACAGAGAGAGAGTGAGAGAGAGTAACAGAGAGAGAGTAACAGAGAGAAAGAGAGAGCGCATAACAGAGAGAGAGTAACAGAGAGAGAGAGAGAGAGCGCGTAACAGAGAGAGAGTAACAGAGAGAGCGAGAGTAACACAGAGAGAGTGAGAGAGAGTAACAGAGAGAGAGTAACAGAGAGAAAGAGAGAGCGCATAACAGAGAGAGAGTAACAGAGAGAGAGTAACAGAGAGAGAGAGTAACAGAGAAAGAGAGCGCGTAACAGAGAGAGAGAGTAACAGAGAGAGAGTAACAGAGAGAGAGAGTAACAGAGAGAGAGTAACAGAGAGAGAGTAACAAAGAGAGAGAGGGAGCGCATAACAGAGAGAGTAACAGAGAGAGAGTAACAAAGAGAGAGTAACAGAGAGAGAGAGAGTAACAGAGAGAGAGAGGGAGCGCATAACAGAGAGAGTAACAGAGAAAGAGTAACAAAGAGAGAGAGTAACAGAGAGAGAGTAACAGAGAGAGAGAGAGAGAGAGTAACAGAGAGAGAGAGAGTGCGTAACAGAGAGAGAGAGTAACAGAGAGAGAGAGTAACAGAGAGAGAGAGAGTAACAGAGAGAGAGTAACAGAGAGAGAGTAACAGAGAGAGAGAGAGAGAGAGAGAGCGCGTAACAGAGAGAGAGTAACAGAGAGAGCGAGAGTAACAGAGAGAGAGTGAGAGAGAGTAACAGAGAGAAAGAGAGAGCGCATAACAGAGAGAGAGTAACAGAGAGAGAGAGTAACAGAGAGAGAGTAACAGAGAGAGAGAGAGAGAGAGTAACAGAGAGAGAGAGAGTGCGTAACAGAGAGAGAGAGTAACAGAGAGAGAGTAACAGAGAGAGAGAGAGAGAGCGCATAACAGAGAGAGAGTAACAGAGAGAGAGAGTAACAGAGAGAGAGAGACAGAGAGAGAGTAACAGAGAGAGAGTAACAGAGAGGGTAACAGAGAGAGTAACAGAGAGAGTAACAGCGAGAGACTAGCAGAGAGAGTAACAGAGAGAGAGAGTAACAGAGAGAGAGTAACAGAGAGAGAGTAACAGAGAGAGAGAGCACGTAACAGAGAGAGAGAGCACGTAACAGAGAGAGAGAGAGTAACAGAGAGAGCGAGAGCGCGTAACAGAGAGAGAGAGTAACAGAGAGAGAGTAACAGAGAGAGAGTAACAGAGAGAGAGTAACAGAGAGAGAGTAACAGAGAGAGAGTAACAGAGAGAGAGAGGGAGCGCATAACAGAGAGAGTAACAGAGAGAGAGTATCAGAGAGAGAGAGAGTGTAACAGAGAGAGAGAGCGCGTAACAGAGAGAGAGTAACAGAGAGAGAGAGTAACAGAGAGAGAGTAACAGAGAGAGAGTAACAGAGAGAGCGTAACAGAGAGAGAGAGTAACAGAGAGAGAGAGAGTAACAGAGAGAGAGAGCACGTAACAGAGAGAGAGAGTAACAGAGAGAGAGTAACAGAGAGAGAGTAACAGAGAGAGAGTCACAGAGAGAGAGTAACAGAGAGAGAGTAACAGAGAGAGAGAGGGAGCGCATAACAGAGAGAGTAACAGAGAGAGAGTAACAAAGAGAGAGAGTAACAGAGAGAGAGTAACAGAGAGAGAGAGAGAGAGAGTAACAGAGAGAGAGAGCGCGTAACAGAGAGAGAGAGTAACAGAGAGAGTGACAGAGAGAGAGAGCGCGTAACAGAGAGAGAGAGAGAGAGAGAGTAACAGAGAGAGAGTAACAGAGAGAGAGAGAGAGCGCGTAACAGAGAGAGAGTAACAGAGAGAGCGAGAGTAACAGAGAGAGAGTAACAGAGAGAGAGTAACAGAGAGAGATTAACAGAGAGAGAGTAACAGAGAGAGAGAGAGAGCGCATAACAGAGAGAGAGTAACAGAGAGAGAGAGTAACAGAGAGAGAGAGACAGAGAGAGAGTAACAGAGAGGGTAACAGAGAGAGTAACATATAGAGTAACAGCGAGAGAATAGCAGAGAGAGTAACAGAGAGAGAGAGTAACAGAGAGAGAGAGAGTAACAGAGAGAGAGTAACAGAGAGAGAGTAACAGAGAGAGAGAGCGTAACAGAGAGAGAGAGAGAATAACAGAGAGAGAGTAACAGAGAGAGAGAGAGTAACAGAGAGAGAGTAACAGAGAGAGAGAGAGTAACAGAGAGAGATAGAGTAACAGAGAGATAGAGTAACAGAGAGAGAGAGAGAGCGCGTAACAGAGAGAGAGTAACAGAGAGAGAGTAACAGAGAGAGAGTAACAGAGAGAGTGGTCACTGCATGACAGGGGAGGTAGAGACAGAGATGCACTTTCTCCTTTACTGTGATAAATATTCCTCACAAAGAGATTCATTATTCACAGAAATGACTACATATATTCCAAATTTTTACAAATTGAACCCAGAGGAAAAACTAAGAATACTCATGGGCGAAGGAGCAATGGCTCCTCTTGCAGCCAAATATGTATTTTCCTGCCATAGCCTGAGGGACACTGAATAATAACATCTGCATAGTAAACAGTAACTTACTTATTATTGCTATTATTGTTATTACTATTATTATTCATGTTTATCATTCCAAATATGGGTGGTAATGGTAGTGATAACAGTTTAGTGATGGTAGTAGTAGTCGTAGTAATGATGATTGTAGTTGTAGTACTGATATAAAGAAGAAGATGCCCGTTATTTAGTTATACGTTAGTTATAGTTTCATTTTCCATAATTAGATTTTATATTTATTACATTTCTACTATTGACTATTACCTTTTTATTGTTATTATTATTGTATTTAATTTTGTATTATTATTTACTACCATTTTATATTATTATTTGCTATCATTTATCATTTTGTTACAATGTATATTGTATACATTGTTGCTTTGGCAATATTGACACAATGTTTTTCATGCCAATAAAGCGCGTAACAGAGAGAGAGAGTAACAGAGAGGGAGAGAGCGTAACAGAGAGAGAGAGTAACAGAGAGAGAGAGAGTGTAACAGAGAGAGAGAGTAAGAGAGAGAGAGAGAGTAACAGAGAGAGAGTAACAGAGAGAGAGAGCGCGTAACAGAGAGAGCGAGAGTAACAGAGAGAGAGTAACAGAGAGAGAGAGAGAGCGCGTAACATAGAGAGAGAGTAACAGAGAGAGAGAGAGAGTAACAGAGAGAGAGAGCGCGTAACAGAGAGAGCGAGAGTAACAGAGAGAGAGTAACAGAGAGAGAGAGAGAGCGCATAACAGGGAGAGAGTAACAAAGAGAGAGTAACAGAGAGAGAGAGAGAGAGAGAGCGCGTAACAGAGAGAGAGAGTAACAGAGAGAGAGAGAGTAACAGAGAGAGAGAGCGCGTAACAGAGAGAGCGAGAGTAACAGAGAGAGAGTAACAGAGAGAGAGTAACAGAGCAGAGAGAGCGCATAACAGGGAGAGAGTAACAGAGAGAGAGTAACAGAGAGAAAGAGAGAGAGCGCGTAACAGAGAGAGAGCGCGTAACAGAGAGAGAGTAACAGAGAGAGAGAGCGCGTAACAGGGAGAGAGTAACAGAGAGAGAGTAACAGAGAGAGAGAGCGCGTAACAGAGAGAGAGCGCGTAACAGAGAGAGAGAGAGTAACAGAGAGAGAGAGAGTAACAGAGAGATTAAAGAGAGGAGAATAGCAGAGAGACATCTTGCAGCTAATACGTTTAGGGTTTTAGCTTCATGGTTAAGCACAGTGCAGGCTTATATCAGCTTGATCATCACTGCCACATCTCTCCACAAGATTACAGAGAAGGAAAGTCAAACATTAACATTTAATGGCTCTACTTTTTACTCTATTTACTGCAAGAAGGAATTCTAACTAGGAAGTAGAACACAAAAAATGGCTTAACATATTTATCTGGGTATATTAGATAATGCATATATTATATGTTAGATAATGAATATATTATATATTAGATAATGAATATATTATATATTAGATAATGAATATATTATATATTAGATAATGAATATATTATATATTAGATAATGAATATATTATATATTAGATAATGAATATATTATATATTAGATAATGAATATATTATATATTAGATAATGAATATATTATATATTAGAAAATGAATGGATGCCTTTATCTGTTGGGTTATGGATGGTTCTGTGGTGTGTGAGGCGTTATATGGATGGTTCTGTGGTGTGTGAGGTGTTATATGGATGGTTCTGTGGTGTGTGAGGTGTTATATGGATGGTTCTGTGGTGTGTGAGGCATTATATGGATGGTTCTGTGGTGTGTGAGGCGTTATATGGATGGTTCTGTGGTGTGTGAGGTGTTATATGGATGGTTCTGTGGTGTGTGAGGTGTTATATGGATGGTTCTGTGGTGTGTGAGGTGTTATATGGATGGTTCTGTGGTGTGTGAGGTGTTATATGGATGGTTCTGTGGTGTGTGAGGTGTTATATGGATGGTTCTGTGGTGTGTGAGGTGTTATATGGATGGTTCTGTGGTGTGTGAGGCGTTATATGGATGGTTCTGTGGTGTGTGAGGCGTTATATGGATGGTTCTGTGGTGTGTGAGGTGTTATATGGATGGTTCTGTGGTGTGTGAGGTGTTATATGGATGGTTCTGTGGTGTGTGAGGCGTTATATGGATGGTTCTGTGGTGTGTGAGGTGTTATATGGATGGTTCTGTGGTGTGTGAGGCATTATATGGATGGTTCTGTGGTGTGTGAGGCGTTATATGGATGGTTCTGTGGTGTGTGAGGCGTTATATGGATGGTTCTGTGGTGTGTGAGGCATTATATGGATGGTTCTGTGGTGTGTGAGGCGTTATATGGATGGTTCTGTGGTGTGTGAGGCATTAAATGGATGGTTCTGTGGTGTGTGAGGTTCTGTGGTGTGTGAGGCATATGGACGGATGGTTCTGTGGTGTGTGAGGTGTTATATGGATGGTTCTGTGGTGTGTGAGGCATATGGATGGTTCTGTGGTGTGTGAGGCATTATATGGATGGTTCTGTGGTGTGTGAGGCATTATATGGATGGTTCTGTGGTGTGTGAGGCGTTATATGGATGGTTCTGTGGTGTGTGAGGTGTTATATGGATGGTTCTGTGGTGTGTGAGGCATTATATGGATGGTTCTGTGGTGTGTGAGGCGTTATATGGATGGTTCTGTGGTGTGTGAGGCGTTATATGGATGGTTCTGTGGTGTGTGAGGCGTTATATGGATGGTTCTGTGGTGTGTGAGGCGTTATATGAATGGTTCTGTGGTGTGTGAGGTGTTATATGGATGGTTCTGTGGTGTGTGAGGCATTATATGGATGGTTCTGTGGTGTGTGAGGCGTTATATGGATGGTTCTGTGGTGTGTGAGGCGTTATATGGATGGTTCTGTGGTGTGTGAGGCATTATATGGATGGTTCTGTGGTGTGTGAGGCGTTATATGGATGGTTCTGTGGTGTGTGAGGCGTTATATGGATGGTTCTGTGGTGTGTGAGGCATTATATGGATGGTTCTGTGGTGTGTGAGGCGTTATATGGATGGTTATGTGGTGTGTGAGGCGTTATATGAATGGTTCTGTGGTGTGTGAGGCATTATATGGATGGTTCTGTGGTGTGTGAGGCGTTATATGGATGGTTCTGTGGTGTGTGAGGCGTTATATGGATGGTTCTGTGGTGTGTGAGGCGTTATATGAATGGTTCTGTGGTGTGTGAGGCGTTATATGAATGGTTCTGTGGTGTGTGAGGCGTTATATCGATGGTTCTGTGGTGTGTGAGGCGTTATATGAATGGTTCTGTGGTGTGTGAGGCATTATATCGATGGTTCTGTGGTGTGTGAGGCGTTATATGGATGGTTCTGTGGTGTGTGAGGCGTTATATGAATGGTTCTGTGGTGTGTGAGGCGTTATATGGATGGTTCTGTGGTGTGTGAGGCGTTATATGAATGGTTCTGTGGTGTGTGAGGCATTATATGGATGGTTCTGTGGTGTGTGAGGCGTTATATGGATGGTTCTGTGGTGTGTGAGGCATTAAATGGATGGTTCTGTGGTGTGTGAGGTGTTATACGGATGGTTCTGTGGTGTGTGAGGTGTTATATGGATGGTTCTGTGGTGTGTGAGGCATTATATCGATGGTTCTGTGGTGTGTGAGGCGTTATATGGATGGTTCTGTGGTGTGTGAGGCGATATATGCATGGTTCTGTGGTGTGTGAGGCATTATATGGATGGTTCTGTGGTGTGTGAGGCGATATATGCATGGTTCTGTGGTGTGTGAGGCATTATATGGATGGTTCTGTGGTGTGTGAGGCGTTATATGGATGGTTCTTTGGTGTGTGAGGCATTAAATGGATGGTTCTGTGGTGTGTGAGGTGTTATACGGATGGTTCTGTGGTGTGTGAGGCATTATATGGATGGTTCTGTGGTGTGTGAGGCGTTATATGGATGGTTCTGTGGTGTGTGAGGTGTTATATGGATGGTTCTGTGGTGTGTGAGGCATTATATGGATGGTTCTGTGGTGTGTGAGGCGTTATATGGATGGTTCTGTGGTGTGTGAGGCGTTATATGGATGGTTCTGTGGTGTGTGAGGCGTTATATCGATGGTTCTGTGGTGTGTGAGGCGTTATATGGATGGTTCTGTGGTGTGTGAGGCGATATATGTATGGTTCTGTGGTGTGTGAGGCATTATATGGATGGTTCTGTGGTGTGTGAGGCGTTATATGGATGGTTCTGTGGTGTGTGAGGCATTAAATGGATGGTTCTGTGGTGTGTGAGGTGTTATACGGATGGTTCTGTGGTGTGTGAGGTGTTATATGGATGGTTCTGTGGTGTGTGAGGCATTATATGGATGGTTCTGTGGTGTGTGAGGCATTATATGGATGGTTCTGTGGTGTGTGAGGCGTTATATGGATGGTTCTGTGGTGTGTGAGGTGTTATATGGATGGTTCTGTGGTGTGTGAGGCATTATATGGATGGTTCTGTGGTGTGTGAGGCGTTATATGGATGGTTCTGTGGTGTGTGAGGCGTTATATGGATGGTTCTGTGGTGTGTGAGGCGTTATATGGATGGTTCTGTGGTGTGTGAGGCGTTATATGAATGGTTCTGTGGTGTGTGAGGTGTTATATGGATGGTTCTGTGGTGTGTGAGGCATTATATGGATGGTTCTGTGGTGTGTGAGGCGTTATATGGATGGTTCTGTGGTGTGTGAGGCGTTATATGGATGGTTCTGTGGTGTGTGAGGCATTATATGGATGGTTCTGTGGTGTGTGAGGCGTTATATGGATGGTTCTGTGGTGTGTGAGGCATTATATGGATGGTTCTGTGGTGTGTGAGGCGTTATATGGATGGTTATGTGGTGTGTGAGGCGTTATATGAATGGTTCTGTGGTGTGTGAGGCATTATATGGATGGTTCTGTGGTGTGTGAGGCGTTATATGGATGGTTCTGTGGTGTGTGAGGCGTTATATGGATGGTTCTGTGGTGTGTGAGGCGTTATATGAATGGTTCTGTGGTGTGTGAGGCGTTATATGAATGGTTCTGTGGTGTGTGAGGCGTTATATCGATGGTTCTGTGGTGTTTGAGGCGTTATATGAATGGTTCTGTGGTGTGTGAGGCATTATATCGATGGTTCTGTGGTGTGTGAGGCGTTATATGGATGGTTCTGTGGTGTGTGAGGCGTTATATGAATGGTTCTGTGGTGTGTGAGGCGTTATATGGATGGTTCTGTGGTGTGTGAGGCGTTATATGAATGGTTCTGTGGTGTGTGAGGCGTTATATCGATGGTTCTGTGGTGTGTGAGGCGTTATATGGATGGTTCTGTGGTGTGTGAGGCGATATATGCATGGTTCTGTGGTGTGTGTGAAGGTAACTATGATGCTGTGTTAATGCTTCTCTGGTGTGTGATGTGTGAAGCTGCCTGTATGAATGGATCGGTAGTACCTGTGATACTGTATAGCAGGGTTTCCTACCTGGCGGCCAGCGGGACAGGTTTCATTTGGCCCCCCAAGTTTCCAAATATTTATTTACCTTTTAATGTTTTACACTTCATTATTGGACGTGAACAACTGTAAAAACACCAGAAAATCAGCTCCAAGTGATTTACATTTTGGGAATCTGTTCGTATTCTCACACATAGTAGAGAGGTACATGTGATTTATCCAATTTAAGAACAAATGACTTGTAACTAAGTTCTGGCCCGCGGCTGAATCTAGTAGATGATCCCTGCTGTATATTTTGTTTGATGCTCTATTAATGTTCCTGAGGTGTGTTTGTGTGATTGTGATGATGTAACTGTTCTTTCGTCAGTATCTTCAGGATGTTCTCAGCAGACAGGAAACGAGTAGAGACAGCTCTGGAGAACTGCAACCTCCCTTCTGGGCGGGTAAGAAGCGCTTATTCCCTTTCTCTATCAATCTCTTCCTCTGTCTATCTATCCCTGCTTCCAGGTCTGTTCATCTCCATTCATTATCTGTATGCTATCTTTTCAATATTCTATCAACTATCAACCCATCTCTCTCTCTCTTTCTGCTTCTCTCTCTCTCACTCTCTCTGCCTCTCTACCTCTCTGCCTCTCTCCCTTCCCCTCTGCCTCTCTACCTCTCTCCCTACCTCTCTCTGCCCCTCTACCTCTCTGCCTCTCTCCCTACCTCTCTCTGCCTCTCTACCTCTCTCCCTACCTCTCTCTGCCTCTCTCCCTACCTCTCTCTGCCTCTCTCTCTCCCTCTCTCTGCCTTTCTCTCTCCCTCTATCTGCCTCTCTCTCTCTCTCTCTCTCTCTCTCTCTCTCTCTCTGCCTCTCTCTGCCTCTCTCTCTCTCTCTGCCTCTCGCTCTCTCTGCATCTCTCTCGCTCTCTCTCTCTCTGCCTCCCTCTCCCTCTCTCCCCCCTCTCTCTCTCTCTCTCTCCATCTCTCCCTTGTTCAGATCTGATCATAATTGCTATTTAAGGAATGTAATTGGTGTGGATTCATCCTTTATAGTCATTCACATGATTTCCGATCATAAGAGCAATTTTTTGTCTCAGTTATTGACACAGATGAGCCTCGGGGGAGGGAGGGAGGGAGGGAGAGAGAGAGAGAGAGAGCGAGAGAGAGAGAGAGCGTTCGCACGTGTGCCTGTGTCTGTCTGTGTGTGATGACAGAAGTTGTTTCCCCCAGCCAGATGTCACAGGGGAAAAGCCTCTGTATTCTCGGTAGTTCCTCTAATGTTTGTCACAGTAAAATAACACTGTCTGCAAGGAATAGCAAGCAATTAGTAACACACACACACACCAGTTTACGCACGCTTACACACATACTCATACGCCAATGTACGCACAAACGCATGCAAACATACACACACATACAAACACGCACACATTAACTCAGAGTGTAGATAATTAGCTGCAGGGGGAGAGGTAGGCAGGGGTAGGGAGAGGTAGGCCTGTTTTAAGGTCTGATGGGATTTGTTGTGTTGCTTTGTACTGTTAATTCAAACTAAACGTTAGCGCTGCTAACCTCACAAAAAATAATCATGTAAAAAAAGATGTATTGTCACGTAGACCGGAGAAGTGAAAAGTGCTGTTTTACAGGGTCAGCCATAGTAGTACGGCGCCCCTGGAGCAAATTAGGGTTAAGTGCCTTGCACAAGGCCACATCGACAGATGTTACACCTTGTCAGCTCAGGTATTCAGACCAGGGACCTTTCTGTTACTGGCCCAATGCTCTAACACCAAGGCCACCTGCCACCCACCCACCCACCCACCCACCCACCCACCCACCCACTG
>NC_092150.1:76584205-76601705 GCF_045791955.1 Oncorhynchus clarkii lewisi
GTAACTGGAACAGAGCGTACTTAACTGTGTAAAACACATCAAACACATAGTTTGATCTCATTCACTCCATTCCAGCCATATTATGAGCTGTCCTCCCCTCAGCAGCCTCCTGTGACACACGCACACACACACACTGATCGAATGAGGGAATGTGTCGATGGCTGAAAATGTGAATGGTGAAACATCTCCCATCAGGTTACACTAGTGATCAATCAGCAGGTTACACTAGTGATCAATCAGCAGGTTACACTAGTGATCAATCAGCAGGATACACTAGTGATCAATCAGCAGGATACACTAGTGATCAATCAGCAGCTTACACTAGTGATCAATCAGCAGGATACACTAGTGATCAATCAGCAGGATACACTAGGGATCAATCAGCAGGATACAGCCTGTCTGCTTCTGTTAGCAGCAGCTCTGGAGATGAACAGGTTTCAACTCTAATGGGTTTAGCTCTTCAACCTAACACTCAGCTAAATGTACACACCATACTACAAAACTGACAACATTTAACATGTTGTCTTCCAGTATTTCTACTCTCTCTGGCTGTTATCTCTGTTGTTCTGCTCATCTTGTCATCCTGCAGAAGTGGGAAGAGGGCTTCGCCAGGTATTTGAGTAGTGAGGGTATACTAAAACAGAAACAGTTTAGGGCTGATCCCAATTAGTAGGACTTGTCAATTGTTTGGTCTTTAGGCTTTCGACCAAGATTATTTAAGTTGAACAGTAACAAATAGAGATTGTTTTAGTCAAACAGTAACAAATAGAGATTGTTTTAGTTGAGCAGTAACAAATAGAGATTGTTTTAGTTGAGCACTAACAAATAGAGATTGTGTTACGGTTTTCTTGCGGTGAAGGAGAGTCGGACCAAAATGCAGCGTGGTATTCTTGAAACATGTTTAATGAAGAAACAAAAAACGTAACGTGAAAACCTATACAGCCTATCTGGTGACAACAAACACAGAGACAGGAACAATCACCCACGAAACACTCAAAGAATATGGCTGCCTAAATATGGTTCCCAATCAGAGACAACGATAAACACCTGCCTCTGATTGCGAACCACTCCAGACAGCCATAGACTTTGCTAGAGAACCCCACTAAACCACAATCCCAATACCTATGAAAACCCCAAGACAAAACACACCACATAATAAACCCATGTCACACCCTGGCCTGACCAAAATAATAAAGAAAACACAAAATACTAAGACCAGGGCGTGACAGATTGTTTTAGTTGAGCACTAACAAATATATATATTTGCGCCCATCTCAGTGAACTAATCCCTCACGGAGGCCTAGACTGAAAGCCAATTTTTGCTTGATCCAGAAATGTGGTGGGAGGCTCCAGATGGAGGGTGTGAGCCTCCAGAGGCCAAATCCAGCTCCGTACCACATCGCCATGTACCTCCCAGTTTTGTAACAATGCAGAGGATAGCACCGCATTGACATGATTGGTTGACGGTAGGTGGGGGCGGTACATCCTGTAGAAAACACAAACTCACTTCCTTGACAACAGCTCTACTCTGCGAAGCACAAGAAGAATGAATGCCCTGACCTCTGCCGAGGCAGTATCACAGTAAATGCTGCATGGCCAATGCAGACATCGGATTGACCATGCACCCAGGTGCACAATGCACTTCTCTCTCCAGAATGCGCTCTCTCCCGCCAATTTGTACACATTCATTGTTTCATAACTTCATTGTGTGAATTGTTTGATTGTTAGTGTATATCAATTCCCCATTACATATATCACCAATAGTACATTTATTGTTAATTCCTGTAATTTCTCATCCACAATGTTTGTTACTTTGGTTACGATAATTTATGTTAATGCATTCAATATTATCTTCCCGTTATCATTGTCAGAGTGGACACATTGTTTGCAGTTCGCACAACCTATGCTACACTTGTGAGACACAAGTTTTGGTTTATTTCATTCCATTTGTGAGTTTTGTCAATTTAGTCATTGTCTTTTGTTTGGAGTTCTCCTGTCAATGTTGAGTAAGGACGAGCACGCATAGAAGTAGGCCTATAGGCTACCTGACCTGATTATATATAGAAATAGGCCTATAGGCTACCTGACCTGATTATACATAGAAGTAGGTCTATAGGCTACCTGACCTGATTATATATAGAAGTAGGCCTATAGGCTACCTGACCTGATTATACATAGAAGTAGGCCTATAGGCTACCTGGCCTGATTATACATAGAAGTAGGTCTATAGGCTACCTGACCTGATTATACATAGAATTAGGCCTATAGGCTGCCTGACCTGATTATACATAGAAGTAGGCCTATAGGCTACCTGACCTGATTATACATAGAAGTAGGCCTATAGGCTACCTGACCTGATTATACATAGAAGTAGGCCTATAGGCTACCTGGCCTGATTATACATAGAAGTAGGCTTATAGGCTACCTTTTTTATTTTATTTTTTATTTTACCTTTATTTAACCAGGCAAGTCAGTTAAGAACAAATTCTTATTTTCAATGACGGCCTGGGAACAGTGGGTTAACTGCCTGTTCAGGGGCAGAACGACAGATTTGTACCTTGTCAGCTCGGGGGTTTGAACTCGCAACCTTCCGGTTACTAGTCTAACGCTCTAACCACTAGGCTACCCTGCCGCCCCGTACCTGACCTGATTATACATAGAAGTAGGTCTATAGACTACCTGACCTGATTATACATAGAAGTAGGTCTATAGGCTACCTGTCCTGATTATACATATAAGTAGGCATATAGGCTACCTGGCCTGCTTATACATATAAGTAGGCATATAGGCTACCTGACCTGATTAAACATAGAAGTAGGCATATAGGCTACCTGACCTGATTATACATAGAAGTAGGCCTATAGGCTACATGACCTGATTATACATAGAAGTAGGCCTACAGGCTACCTGTCCTGATTATACATAGAAGTAGGCATATAGGCTACCTGACCTGATTATACATAGAAGTAGGCCTATAGGCTACCTGGCCTGATTATACATAGAAGTAGGCATATAGGCTACATGACCTGATTATACATAGAAGTAGGCATATAGGCTACCTGACCTGATTATACATAGAAGTAGGCCTATAGGCTACCTGGCCTGATTATACATAGAAGTAGGCCTACAGGCTACCCGACCTGCGCGTAAATGTAGGCATATAAATGTTCCCATTTGGGGATCTGATAGTATTTCTGATTGGCTTAACGCACCACCACTAATGACCTGTGGAGCTTTTCAAAGTAATGTTTTCTTCACCTCGAGCAAGCAAACAAGGTTTGTTTTTACATCCATTGAGAATTGCAATAGTTCCTTAATGTATTTTTAAAATCATTCCAGCTCTCTCCCTTTCGATTACCACTCAGCGTGAAAGGCAAAAATGTCATGCTCTGATATAATGGAAACGTCATAAAATGGCCTATCTGATTACTTCTTATCAGTACTTGACTTGGACTGAAATAGGGTATGGTACTCATTTTGGGTGCTGGTACTGTTTATATTTAGGTGCAGGAGCAGGAGCAGATCCACAATACTATTGATTCTATAAGAGGAACAGGAGCTCAAGCAGTAGAACATTTGAGGTGTCAGTACTCTGCTCTGGTGAGCTCCTGCCCAAGTCAAGCACTGCTTCTTATCCCTTGTGCCAATAGCCTCCAGCTGTGTCTGTCCTGAGCTCACTGGTCCAGGAAACCGAGGGCCCAGAATATTTTATACGTTGCAAGTTCGCTAGCAAAAGCTTTGGGCTGTAACCAAATTAATAGTTGATACAATGTTTCAAATTCGTTGCAGACAGGCCATGCGGAGCCAATGTGATTCATAGGATATTTATTTTCATCAGGATATGTTCTACCTGCAGGCTGCAATGTTTTTATTTATTGGCTTCATGTAGGCTGTTTTAACATAGTTGACAATGGCAATAGAAGTTACTTTTTAGGTTTGTATTATTTTCATTTAGATTTGGATAGAACTTTGATTAACCACATGATAATGATTTTGAGATATGAAGACCTTATTATAAATTAAATGAAACTGTTTCACGGAAATGTGCATGTGAAAACAATAACTGGCACACAGATCGGTATAAATGGTAAGATAAATTGGCATTCCATAGGAGAAAAGTGTAAAGTCCTCATGTAGCCTATTACCGGCAACTTCAGGAGAGTAATGGCAGAATCTGCGAAAGCCAACAGGAGCGGGAGGAGAATAGTTGGGCCAGGTTTTTTTCTTCTGGTTATCTAGATCTCTGGCGCCATCTTGAGGCATTTGTTTATTTCATAAAACCGTAAACTTAAAGCATCAGACAAGCTCAATACATATTGTTGATTTTATTAAAACACATAGGGTGTGCATATATGGAAAAATACACTTTTAAAACAGACAACATTTGGTCGGTCAAGATTTTTTTGAGTTGGGGACCGCCCTACTACAGTCCAACCAGCTACCTTCTGTAACATGTTGTGTGTTTGTGTGTGTTCCCACAGGTCAGATCTCGGTAGACGGCTTTGCCAAGTACCTGAGTAGTGAAGAAAACAGCATCATCCCCCCAGAGAAGCTGGACCAGAGTGAAGACATGACCCTACCACTGCCTCATTACTTCATCAACTCCTCCCACAACACATACCTCACAGGTAGGCCTATTCTTTAATGTCTATATTTTTAGTACTGTGATAACTAATAAGTAACACATGATCATATATGGTTGTTTGACCCTTTCAAAGTGAATCAAATTCAGCCAGTGGGGTTCCTTTCTGTCCTGTGCACCTCAGGTGCTTATCCAAACAGCACTCTCAAAATGTCTTCAGACTGGAATTCAGACTGACTAGCCTATGGCAGCAATAATCTATTCTGGGGAGGGGGAGTGTGTGAAAATCTCTCAAGTGAATCACATTTCTCCCACAAGGGGAATATTACATTTCTGTAATAGGCTAACATCAAATAATGAAAATAGAAATGGTCATCAAAATTGTTTAACAGTTTTAAAAACAGTTCTAATAAATGCAACACTTGGATAATAGATGAAGATACTCCAAACTTGTTGATTCATTTTTTATCCATCACGTATTGAATGAATTATAGTACATAAAAAATAGTTTTTGGTGGGAATTCAGGTATTACATTTATTGTAGAATGTCCCTGTTTTTTTATATTTTTAGAATGCAGTCATATATACATTTTCTAATTGTATCAGGTATTTATATGATATTTTGTGTTAAAATAATGAAAATGATATGCGCCTCATTTTCTTAAATATTCTGGGTCTATTTGCATATATGACAACATTTACATAAAGTGGTGGAACAGGGCTGCAACAACAAACACTTGTTCTGTCTACCCTACCTGCACTCACCTGTTCTGTCTACGCTACCAGCACTCACCCGTTCTGTCTACCCTACCTGCACTCACCTGTTCTGTCTACCCTACCTGCACTCACCTGTTCTGTCTACCCTACCTGCACTCACCTGTTCTGTCTACTCTACCTGCACTCACCTGTTCTGTCTACCCTACCTGCACTCATCTGTTCTGTCTACCCTACCTGCACTCACCTGTTCTGTCTACTCTACCTGCACTCACGTGTTCTGTCTACCCTACCTGCACTCACCTGTTCTGTCTACCCTACCTGCACTCACCTGTTCTGCCTACCCTACCTGCACTCACCTGTTCTTTCTACCCTACCAGCACTCACCTGTTCTGTCTACCCTACCAGGACTCACCTGTTCTGTCTACCCTACCTGCACTCACCTGTTCTGTCTACCCTACCAGCACTCACCCGTTCTGTCTACCCTACCAGCACTCACCTGTTCTGTCTACCCTACAAACACTCACCTATTCTGTCTACCCTACCTGCACTCACCTGTTCTGTCTACCCTAGCAGGACTCACCTGTTCTGTCTACCCTACCTGCACTCACCTGTTCTGTCTAGTCTGCCTCATTAATTACTGTTGTCATGTTCTCTTGCATAATTTAACAAGAGTTGCAATAACAGGATACCATTGGATCAACATGTTTACACCGATCTAAACATACTTTACATTGTTTGCGAGATCAGACATAATACTTTTAACTATAATTTGAGTGTTGATTTCTGGAAGTTGCTTTCATTTCAACGCATTTAATTTGTAAACATTTCACTGTATCAAATTATAACTTTTTTCCAATTCAACAAAAAACAAACACCCTTTAAAATTAAGTTATTTTTCTTCTCTTTCTTGTGATGTAAGTGTCGAGATGATGTGTTAAATCCCAGACGAAGTAGCGTTCTTATAGACAATGTATTCTATTAAGCCAATTTCTGTCATCGGGGTGTGTTTGACAGGGCAATACGAAAACAGTTCTGCCACCGTGACTTTAACAGGAAAAAATGACCCAAGCAAGAGTATGAAAGAGTACCACAGGAATAGAATGAGAGCAATCAATCCAGCGAGATTTAAGTGCACCCCTCAAACACCCCGGAAATTCAGTGAGGAGCTCAGGGGTGCCTTCTGAAGTGACACACACACACATACCCACATACACTCACAGACACAGTGGTGAGTGTGTCTGGTAATATGCGGTGGTAATACGATGCTGATGTAGAGAGAACTGCTTTGTTAATGGAGAAAGTGCTCTGCTCTGTGGAATGTAGTGCTGCTCGTAACTCTAATGACTAATGTGCCTAATGAGAGCGCGAGATGTGTGGGAATGTCTCGTCTTGACACAGTAGGAAGATAATAAATTAAATAATGTGGTTAACTGTCTTTAAAAGAAGAATCTGTTAAGTGTTTTGTGTGTGTGTGTGTGTGTGCGTGCGTGCGTGTGTGCATGTGTATGTGTGCGTGTGTGTGTAGCGGGTCAGCTGGCAGGTAACTCGTCGGTAGAGATGTATCGGCAGGTCCTCCTGTCAGGTTGTCGCTGTATCGAGCTGGACTGCTGGAAGGGACGCACCACCGAAGAAGAACCTGTCATCACACACGGATTCACCATGACAACTGAAATCTCCTTCAAGGTAAACTGTCTGGAACCAGAGAGATAGTAGAGAGAGATGGAGATGGAGGGAGAGGGAGATGGGGAGGGATGGAGAAAGAGTGAGTGGAAGTGAGACAATGGGCATGGAGGAGGAGGGAAAAATAGGGAGAAGGGAGGGAAAGATAGAGGGGAGAGGGAGGGAGAGAGAGAGAGAGAAGGAAAGAGGGGATAGGGAGGGAGAGAGAGTTGAGAAAGACGGGAGAGGGAGGGAGGGAGAGAGAAAAGGAAAGAGGGGAGAGAGAGAGCTAAATATGGTTTGAGAAACAGGGAGACGGAGAGAAAGAGTTGCACGGTATTTAGTATTGTAGAGCGCAATAGGAGAGAGGGAGAGAAGGAGAGGAGGAAAGAAGAGAGCTAGACGGAGAAGAGATTGATTGATAGAGGGAATTTAGTCTTTAGTGAGAGTACTATGGCTGAGTTTACACAGGCAGCCAAATTCAGATATTCTTTTTTACTAATTGGTATTTTTACCAATCAGATCAGCTCTGAAAATATCTGATGTAATTGGTCAAAAAAACTATTTGTGGAAAAAAGGTCAGAATTGGGCTGCCTGTGTAAACGCAGCCTAAGATCAAGAGAAGGAGACTGATTGAGAGTGAAATAGAAATGTATAAGTGGACTGATAGAGAAAGGGAATGAGAGAGAGGGAATGAGAGAGAGGTAATGAGCGGAAGATAGAGAGAGAGAAGGGGTGTGTGAGAGAGATAGAGGGTAAGCTATTCAGTGTATTTACCCTCTTGTGTCGATATAAATGGTTGTAAAATTCACTTAACCACTTAGTCTTACGCTACTAAACATCCCTATCAGATGTTCAATGAGTCAACAAGCTCTACACCAGCGGCTCTCCAAATCACTGTACCAATCTTGTACTTCAAATATTTATAATAGATATTTTGCGATAGCCTGACCACCAGCCATTTTATATCTGTCATCAAATAAAATACAATTTGATCAGCGATCACATTCATTGATATTTGATCCCATTG
Organism: Oncorhynchus clarkii lewisi; assembly: GCF_045791955.1. Taxonomy (NCBI): domain Eukaryota; kingdom Metazoa; phylum Chordata; class Actinopteri; order Salmoniformes; family Salmonidae; genus Oncorhynchus; species Oncorhynchus clarkii. The sequence goes on from NC_092150.1 coordinate 76,592,194, forward strand.
GTCATTGACCAGTGCTGACACCCTGTCTGTCTTATCTATGTGTCTATAGGAAGTGATTGAGGCCATAGCAGAGTGTGCCTTCAAGACCTCCCCTTTCCCTGTCATCCTTTCCTTCGAGAACCACGTGGACTCGTAAGTCAACAACTCTCAGGCCTCTGTGTGTTCACCTTGTTTGATAAATGTACACTCCAACACTTTTCCGATTTGTTTAACATCAGTTCAAACAGTGATTCTGGACCTCTGTATTCTATGGTAATGGTAGTGCAATTTTAGCTGCCATGCTTGCCACTCTTATGTATTGCGCTAATTAGCTATATGCTAATGTTAGCCACTCTTAAAGTAGGACATTAACTAATAGCTACATGCTAATACCAGAGATGGTAGAGGAAGTGAGACACCCCACTCTCAGTTTTTTTCTGGTTCAATAAAAGATAATGAACTACTCTGACCAGACCCAGCTGCTATAGGATTGGTGTCTATCTGAGACACACACAGTTAGTACACTGACAATTGTTTTCAATGGTAAAAGGCCATTCATTTATTACCATCTTTCCTAATACTAGTCACTCTTAAGTCAATAGTGACTCACTACATGCTAGCCACTCTGAAGCCATTAGCTGGCTAGATGAAAATGCAGCGAAGGTGGCTTGGTGAGCCACATTTTCATGTTTAGTGACCTTGCCTGAGCTGAGACCTGGAGACTTGCATTAGCTCCCCAAGGACACCCATATTCAAATCCCAATCGGTCACACTAACGCTATCAACTTCAGTAGCAAATTGCTAAATACCAACATTAGGCCACTGTGAGGTGATTGTAATGGTTGTAACGCTGTATGTGTGTTGCCTCCCAGGCCCAAGCAGCAGGCCAAGATGGCGGAGTACTGCAGGTCAATATTTGGAGACATGTTACTGACCGACCCTCTGGAGAAGTACCCTGTAAGACCCCTGCTTGCACAAACACTCATGTTTACACACTGTCAAACACACAGTTCAACACACCTCTATGACATGGACCAGTGAGTGTAGTGTCTCTCTCCGCTCCCTCACCCCTGAGTGACCCTCTAAACAGCCTCGTGTCAACTAAAACTACATGTTTACCTGTCTCTTTTGATCTCTCATTCCCTCTCTCTCTTTCTCGCTCTCCGCTGCCTCTCCCCTCTCTCTCCCTCAGCTTTCTCCCTCCCTTCCTCTCTCTATTGCTCTTTATCCAAACCAACCCTTTGAATCTGTCTGCAATCACAACCACATGGTCCTCTCTCCCTACCAGTCAGCTATTGTGTGCTGTGTGTCTATGTGTGTGCGTGCGTGTTGTGTTAAGGGGTGATCTGTAGACTGTGCTGCTTTTCTTATCTCCTTCCAGCCAGTTGCCATGGCTACCAGTCAAAAGCTTGCATTGTCCCTTTGTGGAGGAACTTCTTGTCAGAGTCTATTCTGACATAACAACAATCACACACACATAAACACGCACAAATGCACTCATAAGCACACAGCATGGTTTTTTTAAAGGCTGTAAATGAGGCTGAATGAACTGTTTCGCTGCCAGACAAGGCTCCGCTGATAGCCAGGTGTCGCAGTGGTAAGGTGTTGGGACTGCGGTTGGCCATAACAGTGTGTCACCATTATAGTGCAATTCATCTATTGTTTAGCGTTGTGTTGTGTAGTGGGTTTGCTGGCATGTATCAACAATTTTCTGTTGTTGCCAAATTCGCCACTGAGTGTGATTGATATGGGATTTTTAGGACATGGCCATTGGGGACTAAAGATGGTTGTAATGGAATGATTGCTTCCGGAAAGTTGCTCACAGATCAATGACCCTCTGTTGCTCCTGCAGCTCATAGGGATGTGTTACACTTCCTCCTCAGCCTGAGGTGGCACCACTTGCACTGCAGAATTGTTCACTTCAGTGGCGCCAACTGGTTAGCCGCTTCGGGAGGGTGGACTCGTGCTAGCAAGGCAGAGGTCCTGGGTTTGAGCCTCGGTGTGAGCTGAATCAGGCGGAAGCAGTGCTGACTAAGCTAGAAGTGTGATGTTCTTTACAGTCCATTAAGCGGAATTGCTGAGCTGCTTTTTGGTGAGAAGTATCGTGTATGTGTATGGATCAAGATGTTCTCTAGTTGAGGATGAAAGACAACTGAAGACAAGTAGATATGGCAGATGCTCAGAAGTGTGATGCTGAGAAAGTTGGTAATTGTGTGTGTGTGTGTGATGCGTGCCTGTGTGCAAGCGTTTACCTACGTGTACGAGCGCTTGCATGCGATTGTGTGATGAAGCTCAGTGTCTTCTAACAGGCTAACCACGCTGCTCACATAGCAAAATAAATGTACACATACAAGTTTTTCAATCATTATACCCACACTGCTCGTGCGCATCAGCGAGCGGCTGCGTGGATAGGCGGTAAAATAGAAATTGGTTCTATTTGTGACCCTCAACGGGCTGCAAGTCCAGCCTCTCCCATCTCCTCATTGGTTTTTAGGAGCATATACCCACGTGTGTGATTGAAAGATGAACTGAGGTCCACACTCCAGTCAGTTAGAGTAGTAATGTAGTAATGCTGTAAAGCTGGTTGCCAACCGTCATATAAAGTCCAAAGAAGAAAAAGAAGCCTGAAGGAGGAGAGATGACTAGAAATTAACTTGATTTACCGTTTTATCTGTGGATTAATTGTAGGAGTAGAGGACCTTGTGTATTTCAGGTAAAATAACAACCCAATGTTTATATCCCAGGACAAATTAGCTAGCAACTGCAAGCTAACTAGCTAAATTGCCATAAATGTTTAATGCTTTTTGACCTGTCCCCAAATTAATATAATTGGGGACAGGTTTGTTTTTGATATTTCAACCTGCGTGTCCTGATCACTTCTGGTATGGATGAACAAAATCAACGTGCGCGTGATGGTGGACGCTCCTTTATCAATGGGCATCAGCAGTGTGATCCAACAGAACAGAAGGGCATCACATGAATAAACCAGTGCTGTGTCTACTCAAGTCTGCTCTCCAGAGAGAGAGAGTGTTGTAAGCATACACTCCCACTCTCCCCAAAGGAAACCCCATTCTGGGGCGTAGAAAGTGTTGAAGCTGTAAACTAAACAGTTGCTTGCCATCACAGCCTGTAAGAGCCTTATTTCATTCAGGTCACTAAGAAGCCTTTTACACTATGACTGACCAACACTCTGTCATTATCACAAAACCAAGTTTGTTTTGATACTATTGCCTAATACACACGCCCACCAACATTATCATTAGTAGGAACCTTTCTTGGTTGTTACTCTCAAGTAAAGAGTCTAACTCCCTCTCTCTCTCTCTCTACTATCCTTCTCTTCCCTCCCTCACTCTCTCCTCCCTCCCTCCCTCGCTCTCTCTTCTCTCCCCCCCCCTCTCTCTCTCCTTCTATCCCTCTCTCTCTCTCTCTCTCTCTCTCTCTCTCCTTCTATCCCTCTCTCTCTCTCTCTCTCTCTCTCTCTCTCTCTCTCTCTCTCTCTCTCTCTCTCTCTCTCTCTCTCCTTCTATCCCTCTCTCTCTCTGTCTCTCCTCTCTCTCTGTCTCTAGTTGGAGACAGGGGTGCCCCTGCCCAGTCCAATGGATCTGATGGGAAAGATTCTGGTGAAGAACAAGAAGAAACACATCAAGACATCGAGTACCAAGAAGAAACTGTCAGAACAGGCCTCCAATACCTACAGCGACTCATCTAGTGTGCATGAGCCCTCTTCTCCCAGCGCAGGTATGGTTACAGTACACACACACACACACACACACACACACACACACACACACACACACACACACACACACACACACACACACACACACACACACACACACACACACACACACACACACACACACACACACACACACACACACACACACACAGCAGCAGCAGCAGAAACACAAATCCCTTGTTGGCCATTGACAGACGGAGGATGTTTATTTGAATTATATTGGTGGGAGAAATCCTACATCTTATAGTAAGACCTGGCTGTAGTTGATCATTCATCACTTTCCTGGCCCTCTGAAACACTGAGCTGTGTTGTTGACTACTTCATATACTCATACCAGTGGAGGCTGCTGAGGGGAAGATGGTAATAATAGCTGGAACAGAGCAAATAGAATGGCATCAAACACCTGGAAACCATTACAGCTATTACCATGAGCTTATCCTCCCCAATGAAGGAGGCACCAACCTCCTGTGATTCATATCAACTCAGCAAAAAAAGAAACTTCCCTTTTTTAGGACCCTGTCTTTCAAAGATAATTCATAAAAATCCAAATAACTTCACAGATCTTCTTTCTAAAGGGTTTAAACACTGTTTCCCATGCTTGTTCAATGCACAAACAATTAATGAACATGCACCTGTGGAACGGTAGTTAAGGCACTAACAGCTTACAGACGGTAGGCAATTAAGGTTACAGTTATGAAAACTTAGGACACTAAAGAGGCCTTTCTACTGACTCTGAAAAACACCAAAAGAAAGATTCCCAGGGTCCCTGCTCAGCTGCGTGAACGTGCCTTAGGCATGCTGCAAGGAGGCCTGAGGACTGCAGATGTGGCCAGGGCAATAAATTGCAATGTCCGTACTATGAGACGCCTAAAACAGCGCTACAGGAAGACAGGATGGACAGCTGATCGTCCTCGCAGTGGCAGACCACGTGTAACAACACCTGCACAGGATCGGTACATCCGAACATCACACCTGCGGGACAGGTACAGGATGGCAACAGCAACTGCCTGAGTTACACCAGGACCGCACAATCCCTCCATCAGTGCTCAGACTGTCCGCAATAGGCTGAGAGAGACTGGACTGAGGGCTTGTAGGCCTGTTGTAAGGCAGGTCCTCAGCAGACATCACCGGCAACAATGTCACCTATGGGCACAAACCCACCGTCGCTGGACCAGACAGGACTGGCAAAAAATGCTCTTCACTGACGAATCAAGGTTTTGTCTCACCAGGGGTGATGGTCGGATTCATGTTTATCGTCAAAGGAATGAGCGTTACACCGAGGCCTGTACTCTGGAGCGGGATCAATTTGGAGGTGGAGGGTCCATGGTCTGGTACAATGTGTCACAGCATCATTGGACTGAGCTTGTTGTCATTGCAGGCAATCTCAACGCTGTGCGTTACAGGGAAGACATCCTCCTCCCTCATGTGGTACCCTTCCTGCAGGCTCATCCTGACATAACCCTCCAGAATGACAATGCCACCAGCCATACTGCTCGTTCTGTGCGTGATTTCCTGCAAGATAGGAATGTCAGTGTTCTGCCATGGCCAGCGAAGAGCCCGGATCTCAATCCCATTGAGCACTTCTGGGACCTGTTGGATCGGAGGGGAGGGCTAGGGCCATTCCCACCAGAAATGTCTGGGAACTTGCAGGTGCCTTGGTGGAAGAGTGGGGTAACATCTCACAGCAAGAACTGGCAAATCTGGTGCAGTCCATGAGGAGGAGATGCACTGCCGTACTTAATGCAGCTGGTGGCCACACCAGATACTGAATGTTAATTTTGATTTTGACCCCTCCTTTGTTCAGGGACACATTATTCAATTTCTGTTAGTCACAAGTCAGTGGAACTTGTTCAGTTTATGTCTCAGTTGTTGAATCTTGTTATGTTCATACAAATATTTACACATGTTAAGTTTGCTGAAAATAAACACAGTTGACAGTGAGAGGATGTTTCTTTTTTTGCTGAGTTTACTGTGTGTGTGTGTGTGTGTGTGTGTGTGTGTGTGTGTGTGTGTGTGTGTGTGTGTGTGTGTGTGTGTGTGTGTGTGTGTGTGTGTGTGCGTGTGTGTGTGTGTGCGTGTGTGTGTGTGTGTGTGCGGACGTGTTTACAAGAATAGTAAACTAATAAAAATTGGACCAACTGGGGATATTTTGTTGGTCCCCACAAGGTCAAATGCTATTTTTAGGGGGTTTAGCATTAAGGTTAGAATTAGGGTTAGGGTTAGAATTAGGTTTAGGGTCAGGGTTAGGAGCTAGGATTAGTTTTATGGTTAGAGTTAGGGTTAAGTTTTTTGCATTACGATAAGGGTTAAGGTTAGGGTAAGGGTTAGGGGTTAGGGAAAATTGTATTTTGAATGGGACTGAATTGTGTGTCCACCCAAGGTTAGTTGTACAAGACTGTGTGTATGTGTGTGCCTGCATGCTTCTGTGCATGAGTGTGTCCTTCTGTGCGTGTGTGTGTCCTTCTGTGCGTGTGTGTGTCCTTCTGTGCGTGTGTGTGTCCTTCTGTGCGTGTGTGTGTCCTTCTGTGCATGAGTGTGTCCTTCTGTGCGTGTGTGTGCCCTTCTGTGCGTGTGTGTGTCCTGTGCGTGTGTGTGTCCTTCTGTGCGTGTGTGTGTCCTTCTGTGCGTGTGTGTGTCCTTCTGTGCGTGTGTGTGTCCTTCTGTGCGTGTGTGTGCATTTGTCAGGTTAAGTTTTATAGCTACCCAGGTACCTCTGGTACAGCTATGCTTTACCAGAACAGGACAAGCAGGGAGGCAGGCAGCAGGATTGATGCTCTTAGCATTCCCCTTCACACAGAATCACCCTGCATCCATCAACAGCAGCCTACTGGGACTCCCAGCCATGTGCCACACTTGGGGCAGCAGGTAGCCTAGTGGTTAGAACGATGGGTCAGTAACCGAAAGGTTGCTAGATCAAATCCCTGAGCTGAGAAGGTAAAAATCTGTCGTTCTGCACCTGAACAAGGCCGTTAACCTACTGTTCCTAGACTGTCATTGTAAATAACAACTTCTTAATTGACTTGCCTCGTTAAATATAGGTACACACTGCCCCCTGCTGGTAGAGTCACAGACACATTTCATCCTGCACGACAGCAGTCCATCTTGATCTCTGAAGCATTTCGCAGAGACTGGTGAAGGGAAATATCTCGGAACAGGCTCATTGTAATGGCAGGAATGTAAATGGATTCCTCTGTGTTTGATACTGTTCCATCCATTCCATTACAACGAGTCCATCCTCCGATTTAAAAGTGACACCAGCCTCCACTGCATATACAGTATCACATAATGGTTATTGATTGTTTGCTGTCCACCAGGGTCGACCAACCTGGAGATGACCGAGTCCTCCCAGCCAATAGAAGTCGCTGGGCTCAGCCTCAGATCACAGGGAAGGAAGTCAATTGGTGAGCCATATGGGAAAGACTATAAGGACACAGCTACTCTTAAACCAACAAGCCAAAACTGAACCTGACTCTAACCTAATTTCTATAAATTCTGAAGCAAAATATGGTTTGGGTGTCAGGTGTGTCTTTATAGCCTTTTCCAAGCCATACCCTTGGTCTGTACATGGAATTCTATTCCACATCAAGTAACTGATGCAAGCAGTAATAATTTGATTAAAAAACCAGATAAAAATACACCTTATGGAACAGCAGGGACTGTGAAGAGTCACACACACAGGCATAGACACACCTAAAGGGCACACACTTAATGTGTTATGACATCTGTTGTGAAAGGTAATGTAACGTTTTTAATTTAATATAACTGCCTTAATTTTGCTGGACCCTAAAAAGAGTAGCTACTGCCTTGGCAGGAACCAATGGGGATCCATAATACATAGAAATACCCCATCAGGCACTCCTCCTCCTTTACCTGGTCCTAGAACAACCCTTAGTAGCCCTAGTTCTAAAATCTAGTCACTTCCTTAGTTTCTTCCTTCCCTTATTCCCTTTCTCTAGCTCCTTCCCTTAATTCATTTTCCTATACCCCCCTTTTCCCTAAGTGGCCCTACAGTAACCCCACTGAAAAGCTTGGTGGATCTATTTCCCTATTGCTTCCTGCTCCATCCACCCCCTTCATAAGTCTAACCCTGGGGCTTCCTGCTCCATCCACCCTCTTCATAAGTCTAACCCTGGGGCTTGCTGCTCCATCCACCCCCTTCATAAGTCTAACCCTGGGGCTTCCTGCTCCATCCACCCCCTTCATAAGTCTAACCCTGGGGCTTCCTGCTCCATCCACCCCCTTCATAAGTCTAACCCTGGGGCTTCCTGATCCATCCACCCCCTTCATAAGTCTAACCCTGGGGCTTGCTGCTCCATCCACCCCCTTCATAAGTCAAACCCTGGGGCTTCCTGCTCCATCCACCCCCTTCATAAGTCTAACCCTGGGGCTTCCTGCTCCATCCACCCCCTTCATAAGTCTAACCCTGGGGCTTGCTCTCTGACCATAAAGCATTCAGTCATCACCAGCATGTAGTCTGAGAAGCTAACTTAAACCTGCGTTTGTCTTTCAGGTGAAGTTGAGGCAGAGAGTGACGATGAGGATGATGATGACGATGACTGTAAAAAGGGGTCCATGGATGAGGTACATCTTCATTCTTTCTCCTGCTCTAGCAGGTCTCTTGTTACATGTATGCTGTTCTTAGGCTGCCCCCTAGTGGAGATTCAGAAACACACTTACTTCTCGGGCTATGTTTCAATAGTCAAACAAGGAGGAGAGGAGGAGAGAGGAGGATTCTCTTTTTGACTGTTGTGTGTTTCTCCTCCAGGGTACAGCGGGCAGCGAGGCGTTTGCCACAGAGGAGATGTCCAACCTGGTCAGTTATGTCCAGCCAGTCAAATTTAACTCCTTCGAGGCCTCCAAAAGTAGGACCATCACTCGTGACCACAACTCAACACCTGTTTAGAGCACATTTAAATATTTACTGTGATTGTGAACCACATTTTTTGTCAGTTTGAATACACACCAACTCAAATGAGTTGTTCTGTTCTCACAGATGTGCTGTTTAAAATTATGCAATTTTTTTAATGAATTTATCAATCAATCAATTGCTGTTGTTCCAGAGATCAATCGGAGCTATCAGATGTCATCGTTTGTGGAGACCAAAGCCTTGGAGCAGCTCACTAAGTCACCTGTGGAGTTTGTTGAGTATCCTTCCCCACTCTGCGTGGAATATTTACTTCAAATGTCTGTTCAAATTGTTCCATTTGTTGAAACAGTTTCGAGTGAAAAAGTACACCAAAAGCAAGGTGAACTTGTAAATCACCTGGTTAAGTCCAGGAGCCTCATTTATCAAAAGGTTAGTATTTTTTCATTTTGAACTTGATGGGAAAGTGTGTGTACACGCGCAAATCTCAGACCATGTGTACGCTCAACTTCTAGTGGTTGATCAACTGACTGGGGTATTCCAGCTACACAACAAATGTTAGGCTACTATTTATCCATTACTCATTCACTAGCCAAATATGCTCAACAGTAAATAGACTTGTAGCCCATGTCAGTATGGGTAGCCTACAGTATTACTGTGCAATAGGAGCTGGACATAATAACATGTTTAAGGAGATAGAAAGAAAATCATGCATTGATAAACAAGATATTGAACAACAATTCATCTTTTGCAGAGAATTGCGGGCTGTAGGCAGCATTTACTTTTATATCGTTCAATAGACAATCAATCAATCTTACAGAATGCGCTGGCAGTGTTTAGCACTCGCTATAGACGGCATGCATTTTTAGTTTAAAAAAGTAGCTGAAAAAGATGAAAACATTCTGCGGAAATGTGATCAAGCTGTCATGG
>NC_092150.1:76606705-76624205 GCF_045791955.1 Oncorhynchus clarkii lewisi
AAAAAAAATCCAGACCTCCCAGGGTAATCTGTCAACATTATCTAGGAGGAGGAGGCTGTCGTTATCAAAGTGTCTCCTTTCTTACATGGGTGCGTGTGTTTGTGTGTGTGTGTCTGTGTGTCTGTCATTCCGCAGGTGGTACTGCCCACTCTGGCCTCGATGAGGATATCTGTGTTTGAAGATGGAGGGAAGTTCATTGGCCATCGCATCATTCCTGTGAATGCCATCCGCCCAGGTGAGGCTTACAGCCTGTTAGCCTGACTGACTACCATTCTGGTCTATTGTTCTGCTTGAGTTATACTGTGTAAGCAGTCCTTGAACTTCTGATCACGACCCATGTGTGTGTGTTCCAGGTTATCACTACATTGGTCTGAGGAATGAGAAGAACCAGGCTCTGACCCTCCCTGCTCTGTTTGTCTATGTAGAGGTCAAGGACTATGTCCCTGATACATTTGCAGGTACAGTGGTTGACATACCTTACAGAACACTGGTATATACAGTAACTAACCATAGAGTTCTACCATGTTGATGTTTCCACGGGCTTACATAACATCATCTATGATACATTCTGTCCCCTCCCTCACTCTGATCTCATCCTCAGATGTCATCGAGGCATTGTCCAATCCCATCCGTTACGTCAACCTGATGGAGCAGAGAGCCAATCAACTGGCAGCTCTCACTTTGGAGGAGGGGGCAGAGGAGGACAGCAGAGAGGTGTGTTTGTTTTTGTATTTGTGTGTGTGTGTGCTTGCGTGTGTGTGTGCGTGCGTGCGTGCGTGTGTGCTTGCGTGCGTGAGTGTGTGTGTGTGTGTGTGTGTGTGTGTGCGTGTGTCCACACTAATCGACCTGTAACAGATCAATGAGCATCTCCCAGTAGTCCTCTCTTTGGTTTAGAGCTATTGACCAGGGGTTAGGAATTGCGTGGTGAGGGTTATGAGGTGAGGGACGGTGGATGGGTTGAGCTTATTACCCACAGGGACAGTCAATGGAGAGCTTGTACATGCCGACACCATGGCAACGGTCGCCTAGTGAGTTAGTTGGCTTTCCACTGGAGGTTCAGAAACAGAGGGAGATTAAACCAAATCATGAAAAAACAAAAATAGTATTATTTGACACATTGGAAAGAATTAACAAAAAAACTGAGCAAACTAGAATGCTATTTGGCCCTAAACAGAGAGTACACAGTGGCAGAATACCTGACCACTGTAACTGACCCAAGCTTAAGGAAAGCTTTGACTATGTACAGACTCAGTAAGCATAGCCTTGCTATTGAGAAAGGCTGCCGTTGGCTCTCAAGAGAAGACAGGCTATGTGCACACTACCAACAAAATGAGGTGGAAACTGAGCTGCACTTCTTAACCTCCTGCGCTTCTTAACCTCCTGCCAAATGTATGACCATATTAGAGACACATATTTCCCTCAGATGACACAGATTCACAAAGAATTCAAAAACAAACCCGATTTTGATAAACTCCCATATCTACTGGGTGAAATACCACAGTGTGCCATCACCGCAGATTTGTGACCTGTTGCCACAAGAAAAGGGCAGCTAGTGAATAACAAACACCATTGTAAATACAACCCATATTTATGTTTGTTTATTTTCCCTTTTGTACAATAACCATTTGCACATCGTTACAACTCTGTATATAAACATAATATGACATTTGAAATGTCTTTATTCTTATGGAACTTCTGTGAGTGTAATGTTTACTGTTCAGTTTTTAATTGTTTATTTCTCTTTTGTTTATGATCTACTTCAGTTGCTTTGGCAATGTTAACATGTTTCCCATGCCAATAAAGCCATTTGCATTGAATTGATTAGATAGAAGAGGAGAGCAGAGGAAAACAGAACCAGTTCAGGGAGGGACGACTCAGTAACAGGTGGTTTATTGGAATAATATTTGAAAGAAATACACGCCAAGTACTACAACAAGCCAAGGTTGAAGAGAACCTAGAGAGAACGTTGGGAGAACCTAAAGGAAACGTTTGGAGAAAGTAGTAGAGAGCGTTAGGAGACCTTTGAGACAACGTAAGAACATTGGCTAAATGTTAGTGAAATGTTAGAGAGTGTTGTCAGTGTGACTATGATCTGAGCCATGCTGAGAGTGGGGTACCACAGCTATGTCTACAAGGTTTCCAACAGGCTGCACGTACGCTCTGTGTGTGTGGTGTGTTGATTGTGGTGTCGTATATTTGACGTACAGTAGCTTGTTTGTAATAGAGTCATGGAATCGTATGGTTCTACTCTCATCTCATTGCATAGGTGGCAAAAACATTGAGCAGAACCATGTATGTGTTGGATTGTAATGTGACATACAGTTGAAGTCGGAAGTTTACATACACTTAGGTTGGAGTCATTAAAACTCGTTGTTCAACCACTCCACAAATGTCTTGTTAACAAACTATAGTTTTGGCAAGTCGGTTAGGACATCTACTTTGTGCATGACACAAGTAATTTTTCCAACAATTGTTTACAGACAGATTATTTCACTTATAATTCCCTGTATCACAATTCCAGTGGGTCAGAAGTTAAATAAATTGACTGTGCCTTTAAAAAGCTTGGAGAATTCCAGAAAATGATGCCATGTCTTTAGAAGCATTTGAAAGGCTAATTGACATAATTTGAGTCAATTGGAGATGTACCTGTGGATGTATTTCAAGGCCTACATTCAAACTCAGTGCCTCTTTGCTTGACATCATGGGAAAATCAAAATAAATCATCCAAGACCTCAGAAATTTGTAGACCATCCCAAGTCTGGTTCATACTTGGGAGCAATTTCCAAAGGCCTGAAGGTAACACGTTCATCTGTACAAACAATAGTGCGCAAGTATAAACACCATGGGACCAAGCAGCCATCATACTGCTCAGGAAGGAGACGCATTCTGTCTCCTAGAGATGAACGTACTTTGGTGCGAAAAGTGCAAATCAATCCCAGAACAACAGCAAATGACCCTGTGAAGATGCTGGAGGAAACAGGTACAAAAGTATCTATATCCACAGTAAAATGAGTCCTATATCGACATAACCTGAAAGGCTGCTCAGCAAGGAAGAAGCCACTGCTCCAAAACCGCCATAAAAAAGCCAGACTACGGTTTGCAACTCCACATGGGGACAAATATTGTACTTTTTGGAGAAATGTTCTCTGGTATGATGAAACAGAAATAGAACTGTTTGGCCATAATGACCATCGTTATGTTTGGAGGAAAAAGGGGGAGGCTTGCAAGCCGAAGAACACCATCCCAACCATGTCAGGGTTTTCGCTGCTGGTCATTCGAGGCAAGTGCAGGAGAGCAGAGACTTTATTTGCCAAGAGCAATAACAGACGGGCGCAAACAGCTACAACTCTGCCAACCAGCAAAAGTGACAAGTGCAAAATACCATCAAGAATACAACCATAAGTTTCACCACAATTTCCCCAATAGGGTACAGGCAATGCCCAGGGTGAAAAAAACAGACTGGCGCGATACAATAAACACAAAACAAAACAATTCCACACAAAGACATGGGGGGAACAGAGGAATATATATATGCAGTGTGATTAGGGAATGTAAACCAGGTGTGCGGGGAACAAGACAAAACAAATAGAACAATTAAAAAATGCCCGAACAAGGAGAGGAGCCGACTTCGGCGGATGTCGTGACAACGGGGGTGGCAGCATCATGTTGTGGGGGTGCTTTGCTGCAGGAGGGACTGGTGCACGTCACAAAATAGATGGCATCATGAGGAAGGAAAATAATGTGGATATATTGAAGCAACATCTCAAGACATCAGTCAGGAAGTTAAAGCTTGGTCGGAAATGGGTCTTCCAAATGGACAATGGCCCCAAGCATACTTCCAAAGTTGTGGCAAAATGGCTTAAGGACAACAAAGTCAAGGTATTGGAATGGCCATCACAAAGCCCTGCCCTTAATCCTATAAAATATTTGTGGGCAGAACTGAAAAAGCGTGTGCCAGCAAGGAGGCCTACAAACCTGACTCAGTTACACCAGCTCTGTCAGGAGGAATGGGCCAAAATTCACCTAACTTATTGTGGGAAGCTTGTGGAAGGCTACCCAAAACGTTTGACCCAAGTTAAACAATTTCAAGGAAATGCTACCAAATACTAACTGAGTGTATGTAAACTTCTGAACCACTGGGAATGTGATGAAATAAATCAAACCTGAAATAAATCATTCTCTCTGCTATTATTCTGACATTTCACATTTTTAAAATTAAGTGGTGATCCTAACTGACCTAAAACAGGGATTTTTTACTAGGATTAAATGTCAGGAATTGTGAAACTTCCGACTTCAGCTGTACAGTACATTGGGCAGACGCTGACACTCTAGTCAGATGATGTGAATAGTCAATATGACCAGTACTGTGTGGGCCTGATAAAGTGCTTTGAGAGTCAGTGAAAAATGCCTCATAAAGGCACCTTATCAGTTGCGCTGTCAATGTATTTGATTGTTAGGTGGAGGCGGCTGGTGATGACCCAATGGAGCCTGACCCCCGGGTGACCTTGCCAGCAGAGAACGGGGTCAGCCACGCCCCCATCATCTCCTCCAAACCCCCCAGCCTGGTCAGCCACCAGCCACAGCCCACAGGTAGAGGTCAAATCTCCACTTGAACTTACAGTAATAATAATAACAATAATTTATTAAACATCTATAGCGCTTTTCATAATAGAAATCTTAAAGCGCTTCATGAGGAAAAAACAAACAAACAAACACTACATGACCAAAAGAATGTGGACATCTGCTCGTCGAACATCTCATTCCAAAATCATGGGCATTAATATGGAGTTGGTCCCCCTTTGCTGCGAAAACAGCCTCCACTCTTCTGGGAAGGCTTTCCACTTGATGTTGGAACATTGCTGCGGGGACTTGCTTCCATTCAACCAGGAGCATTAGTGAGGTTGGGCACTGATGTTAAGCGATTAGACCTGGCTCGCAGCCGGTGTTGCAATTAATTCCAAAGTTGTTTGATGGGGTTGAGATCAGGGCTCTGTGCAGGCCAGTCATGTTTTTCCAAACCAATCTCGACAAATAATTTCTGTATCGACCACCACTCCAGCTGATGCTTGGCATTGCACATGTGATCTTAGGCTTGTGTGCGGCTGCTTTGCCATGGAAAGCCATTTCATGAAGCTCCCGAGGAACAGTTATTGTGCTGAGGTTGCTTCCAGTGGCGGTTTGGAACTCTGCAGTGATTATTGTAACCAAGGACAGACGATTTTTAAGCGATACGGGCTTCAGCACTCGGCGGTTCCGTTCTGTGAGCTTGTGTGGCCTACCACTTCGCGGCTAAGCCATTGTTGCTCCTAGACGTTTCCACTTCACAATAACAACACTTACAGTTGACCAGCTGGGGCAGGGCAGGAATTTGATTAACTGACTTGTTGTTTCAGCTCTTCAGTAAGGCCATTCTACTGCCAATGTTTGTCTATGGAGCTTGCATGGCTGAGTGCTCGATTTTATACACCTGTCAGCAACGGGTGTGGCTGAAATAGTCAAATCCACTCATTTGAAGGGGTGTCCACATATTTTTTGCCATGTAGTTTATCATGACTGTGACTCCAATATGGCAACCAGTTAACTTACATTTGGCATTCCATAACACATTTACCACCCACTTGGGTTGCCAGATACAACCTGCCAAAACCCGCACTAACAAGTCTATATTGTTCATCAGGTTCAGTGAAAATTGCAGTGAAGACTGAGGACGTCATTCAGAGTGTTCTCACAGGTAAGACTAGAGTAATCAAATCAAAGTAATTTATTACATCAGCCGATATCTCAAAGTGCTGTACAGAAACCCAGCCTAAAACCCCAAACAGCAAGCAATGCAGGTGTAGAAGCACGTTGGCTAGGAAAAACTCCCTAGAAAGGCCAAAACCTAGGATGAAACCTAGAGAGGAACCAGGCTATGAGGGGTGGCCAATCCTCTTCTGGCTGTGCCGGGTGGAGATTATAACAGAACATGGCCAAGATGTTCAAATGTTCATAAATGACCAGCATGGTCAAATAATAATAATCACAGTAGTTGTCGAGGGTGCAACAAGTCAGCACCTCAGGAGTAAATGTCAGTTGGCTTTTCATAGCCGATCATTAAGAGTACCTCTACCGTTCCTGCTGTCTCTAGAGAGTTGAAAACAGCAGTTCTGGGACAGGTAGCATGTCCGGTGAACAGGTCAGGGTTCCATAGCTGTAGGCAGAAAAGTTGAAACTGGAGCAGCAGCACGGCCAGGTGGACTGGGGACAGCAAGGAGTCATCATGCCAGGTAGTCCTGAGGCATGGTCCTAGGGCTCAGGTCCTCCGAGAGAGAGAAAGAAAGAGAAAAATAGATAATTAGAAAGAGCATACTTAAATTCACACAGGACACCGGATAAGACAGGAGAAGTACTCCAGATATAACAAACTGACCCTAGCCCCCCGACACATAAACTACTACAGCATAAATACTGGAGGCTGAGACAGGAGGGGTCAGGAGACACTGTTGCCCCATCCGATGATACCCCCGGACAGGGCCAAACAGGAAAGATATAACCCCACCCACTTTTCCAAAGCACAGCCCCCACATCACTAGAGGGATATCTTCAACCACCAACTTACCATCCTGAGACAACGAGTATAGCCCACAAAGATCTTCGCCATGGCACAACCCAAGGGGGGCGCCAACCCAGACAGGAAGATCAGTGACTCAACCCACTCAAGCGATGCACCCTTCCTAGGGACGGCAAGGAAGAGCACCAGTAAGCCAGTGACTCAGCCCCTGTACTAGGGTTAGAGGCACAGAATCCCAGTGGAGAGAGGGGAACCGGCCAGGCAGAGACAGCAAGGGCGGTACGTTGCTCCAGAGCCTTTCCATTCACCTTCCCACTCCTGGGCCAGACTACACTCAATCATATGACCTACTGAAGAGATGAGTCTTCAGTAAAGACTTAAAGGTTGAGACCGAGTCTGCGTCTCTCACATGAGTAGGCAGACCATTCCATAAAAATTGAGCTCTATATGAGAAAGCCCTACCTCCAGCTGTTTGCTTAGAAATTCTAGGGACAATTAGGAGGCCTGCGTCTTGTGACCGTACCGTACGTGTAGGTATGTACGGCAGTACCAAATCAGAAAGATAGGTAGGAGCAAGCCCATGTAATGCTTTGTAGGTTAGCAGTAAAACCTTGAAATCATCCCTTGCCTTAACAGGAAGCCAGTGTAGGGAGGCTAGCACTGGAGTAATATGATCAAATATTTTGGTTCTAGTCAGGATTCTAGCAACCGTATTTAGCACTAACTGAAGTTTATTTAGTGCTTTATCCGGGTAGCCGGAAAGTAGAGCATTGCAGTAGTCTAACCTAGAAGTAACAAAAGCATGGATTAATTTTTCTGCATCATTTTTGGACAGAAAGTTTCTGATTTTTGCAATGTTACGTAGATGGAAAAAAGCTGTCCTTGAAACAGTCTTGATATGTTCGTCAAAAGAGAGATCAGGTTCATGAGTAACACCGAGGTCCTTCACAGTTTTATTTGAGATGACTGTACAACCATCAAGATTAATTGTCAGATTCAACAGAAGATATCTTTCTTTCTTGGGACCTAGAACAAGCATTTCTGTTTTGTCCGAGTTTAAAAGTAGAAAGTTTGCAGCCATCCACTTCCTTATGTCTGAAACACAGGCTTCTAGCGAGGGCAATTTTGGGGCTTCACCATGTTCATTGAAATGTACAGCTGTGTGTCATCCGCATAGCAATGAAAGTTAACATTATGTTTTCGAATGACATCCCCAAGAGGTAAAATATATAGTGAAAAAAATAATGGTCCTAAAACGGAACCTTGAGGAGCACCGAAATTTACAGTTTATTTGTCAGAGGACAAACCATTCACAGAGACAAACTGATATCTTTCCGAACCAGAACTTGTCCATGTAGACCAATTAAGTAAGACTCAGTAACAAGCTAAGTGAACATGTCAATTCAGAGTGTTCTCACATGTAAGACTAGAGTAAGACTCAGTACCAAGCTAAGTGAACATGTGTGGTCATTTGTCTATCTGTACTGGCATTACACCAATCTGCAACATCACAGAATTGTGCACCCTGTATGTAAAGAAACAAAAACTGACAGGAAGAAAGTCATTGATCTCTCTCTCTTCTTTCCATCCCTCCTTCCTCCAGAGATGGAGGCCCAGACAGTAGAGGAGTTGAAGCAGCAGAAGGGCTTTGTGAGGGAGCAGAGGAAGCAGTATAAAGAGATGAAGGAGTTGGTAAGGAAACACCACCGTAAGACCAGCGAGCTGATCAAGGAGCACACGGCCAGGGCTGCAGAGCTGCAGAACCAGCACCAGCGCAGGACCTCCGCGCTGCAGAAGAGTCACAAACGTGATGGTAAGAAAAGGTAGGTAGCCCTGCTCTTCTTCTCCTCCTCTTAGTCCTCCTCCGCTACTCTTCTTCTCCTCCTCTTAGTCCTCCTCCGCTACTCTTCTCCTCCTCTTAGTCCTCCTCCCTGCTCTTCTTCTCCTCCTTTTTTGTCCTCCTCCCTGCCCTTCTTTCTGTATCCCTCTATTCCTCTCACCAGTGGCGATTTTAGGATATAAATCTTGGTAGGCAAAACCAAAAAATAATCCATGCCAGCAAAACTACTACACAACACAACAATAAACAATAGATTTATTGCACTATAACGGTGACAAACGGTGCCCACAAACTCTCCCAACAGAAGTCCCAACACCTTACCACTGCTACGCCTTGTCTGGCAGCGAAACAATTAATTCAACCTAATTTATTGCCTTTAAAAAAAACATAGCTGATATGGCTGACTTGCTTAAACAAATGTGGTTTTTAATGACTATTGAGATGTACAAACTATGGCATAAGGGGAGGACAAGTGGGTAAGAGTCAATCTGTCATTTCGATTAAGACATTAATGAGCGAGCTAGGACTCAGAACATGGGCCGTTCTTACAGTATTCTCCCTGTACACCAAGTCAAAACCATAGGATAAATAAAGGGGGCATATAAGTAGACAATGAAAGCTCTTACAATATTCAATGATGACATTTCTCTAAAACAGGCAAATGGATACATTTGCACCAGCAAGTCAGAACAGTAGGCGAAATTAAGAGTGGGAAAGGGACCAAATTATTAGGGCTACTAACAGCTTACTACACAACACACACTGAGTATTACTTTCTTAGATACATATCTCCCTGGTCCATCAGCCACTCCTTGGGTTACAATACATATTTTGCCAATTGGCCTGGACCCCTTTACTGCCGACACGGCGCCCCGCCGATTCCACCACGACTGATCTACCGACGTAATCCGTCCGAGGTGTTTCAACAGGCTGCTCCGTTGCGACGTTCCCTGAAGGCCCATCCGCGGCCTGCTAGCTGCCTAGAGCATATCGGACTGTTAGCTGAAGAGGACCATCAGCCAATTTCTTGAGCAACAATACCTATTTTGCTTGGACCCTTTTACTGCCTACACGGATCCCTGCCAATCCACCACGACTGGTCTGCCGACGTAACCGTCCGAGGGGGCAACAAACAACAGACTTCTTCCACCGCGACGTCCCCCCTAAGGCCCTTCTACTAGCCTGCTAGCCCCAACCCGCTAGCTGTCTGAATCGCCATGTCTCCAGCTCGCCTAGCCTCCCACTGGTCCCTATGATCTCCCTAATGTCAATATGTCTTGTCCATTGCTGTTCTGGTTAGTGATTATTGTATTATTTCACTGTAGAGCCTCCAAAATATGCCTTAGCTAGCCCTTTTGTTTCACCTCCCACACATGCGGTGACCTCACCAGGTTTAAATGGTGTCTCAAGAGACAAAACCTCTCTCATTGTCACTAGGTTTACCTCCACTGTATTCACATCCTACCATACCCTTGTCTGTACATTATGCCTTGAATCTATTCTTCCTCGCCCAGAAACCTGTTCCTTTTACTCTCTGTTCTGAATGCACTAGACAACCAGTTCTTATAGACTTTAGCTGTATCCTACTCCTCCTCTGTTCCTCTGGTGATGTAAAGGTTCATCCAGGCCC
The DNA here is from genome assembly GCF_045791955.1 of Oncorhynchus clarkii lewisi. Lineage (NCBI taxonomy): Eukaryota > Metazoa > Chordata > Actinopteri > Salmoniformes > Salmonidae > Oncorhynchus > Oncorhynchus clarkii. The sequence goes on from NC_092150.1 coordinate 76,616,726, forward strand.
TGCAGCGCCCAGCATCACTCCCATTCCCCAGGCACTCTCATTTGTTGACTTCTGTAAACGTAAAAGCCTTGGTTTCATGCATGTTAACATTAGAAGCCTCCTCCCCATTTTTGTTTTATTCACTGCCTCAGCACACTCTGCCAACCCGGATGTCCTAGCCGTGTCCAGTGACTCGGTCTATAACAAAATGGTCAGATGAAGCAGATGCTAAACTACAGGACTGCTTTGCTATCACAGACTGGAACATGTTCCGGGAATCTTCCGATGACATTGAGGAATACACCACATCAGTCACTGGCTTTATCAATAAGTGCATTGAGGACGTTGTCCCCACAGTGACTGTACGTACATACCCCAACCAGAAGCCATGGATTACAGGCCACTTTTGCACTGAGCTAAAGGGTAGAGCTGCCGCTTTCAAGGTTCGTGACTCTAACCCGGAAGCTTACAAGAAATCCCGCTATGCCCTGCGACGAACCATCAAACAGGCAGAGCGTCAATACACGGCTAAGATTGAATCATACTACACCGGCTCTTACGCTCATCGGATGTGACAGGGCTTGCAAACTATTACAGACTACAAAGGGAAGCACAGCCGCGAGCTGCCCAGTGACACAAGCCTACCAGACGAGCTAAATCACGTCTATGCTCGCTTCGTGGTAAGCAACACTGAGGCATGCATGAGAGCATCTGCTGTTCTGGATGACTGTGTGATCAAGCTCTCCGTAGCCGACGTGAGTAAGACCTTTAAACAGGTCAACATACACAAGACTGCGGGGCCAGACGAATTACCAGGACGTGTGCTCCGGGCATGTGCTGACCAACTGGCAGGTGTCTTCACTGACATTTTCAACATGTCCCTGATCGAGTCTGTAATACTAACATGCTTCAAGCAGACCACCATAGTCCCTGTGCCCAAGAACACAAAGGCAACCTGCCTAATTGACTACAGGCCCGTAGCACTCACGTCCGTAGCCATGAAGTCCTTTTGATTGGCTGGTAATGGTTCACATCAACACCATTATCCCAGAAACCCTAGACCCACTCAAATTTGCATACCGCCCAAACAGATCCACAGATGATGCACTCCACACTGCCCTTTCCCACCTGGACAAAAGGAACACCTATGTGAGAATGCTATTCATTGACGACAGCTCAGCGTTCAACACCATAGTACCCTCAAAGCTTTATCACCAAGCTAAGGATCCTGGGACTAAACACCTCCCTCTGCAACTGGATCCTGGACTTCCTGACAGGCCACCCCCAGGTGGTGAGGGTAGGTAGCAACACATCTGCAACACTGATCTGCCGCACTGGAGCTCCCCAGGGGTGCGTGCTCAGTTCCCTCCTGTACTCCCTGTTCACCCACAACTGCATGGCCAGGCATGACTCCAAAACCATCATTAAGTTTGCTGACGACACAACAGTGGTAGGCCTGATCACCGACAACGACGAGACAGCCTTTAGGTTGAAAGTCAGAGACCTGGCCGGGTGGTAACAAAATAACAACCTATCCCTCAACGTAACCAAGACTAAGGAGATGATTGTGAAAAGGAGCGCCAAGCATGTCCCCATTCTCATCGACGGGGCTGTAGTGGAGCAGGTTGAGAGCTTCAAATTCCTTGGTGTCCACATCAACAACAAACTAGATTGGTCCAAACACACCAAGGCAGTCGTGAAGAGGGCACTACAAAGCCTATTCCCCCTCAGGAAACTAAAAATATTTAGCATGGGTCCTGAGATCCTCAAAAGGTTCTACAGCTGTAACATCAAGAGCATCCTGACCGGTTGCATCACTGCCTGGTACGGCAATTGCTCGGCCTCCAACCGCAAGGCACTTCAGAGGGTAGTGTGTACGGCCCAGTACATCACTGGGGCAAAGCTGCCTGCCATCCAGGACCTCTACACCAGGCGGTGTCAGAGGACCCCAGCCACCCCAGTCATAGACTGTTCTCTCTACTACCGCATGGCAAGCGGTACCAGAGTGCAAAGTCTAGGACAAAAAGGCTTCTCAACAGTTTTTTACCCCCAAGCCAAAAGACTCCTGAACAGGTAACCAAATGGTTAACCTGGACTATTTGCATTGTGTGCCCCCAACCCCTCTTTTACGCAGCAGCTACTCTCTGTTTATCTTATATGCATAGTCATTTTAACTATACATTCATGTACATACTACCTAAATGGCTCGACCAACCAGTGCTCCCACACATTGGCTAATCGGGCTATCTGCATTGTGTCCCACCACCCGCTAACCCCTCTTTTTACGCTACTGCTACTCTCTGTTCATCGTATATGCATAGTCACTTTAACGATACCTACATGTACATACTACCTCAATAAGCCTGACTAACAGGTGTCTGTATGTAGCCTTGCTACTCTTTTTTCAAATGTCTTTTTACTGTTGTTTTATTTCTTTACTTACCCACACACACCTTTTTTCGCACCATTGGTTAGAGCCTGTAAGTAAGCATTTCACTGTAAGGTTACCTGTACCTGTTGTATTCGGTGCATGTGACAAATAAACTTTGATTTGAATTGTCTGAATCCTGGCTTAGGAAGACCACCAAAAATCCTGACATTTCCATCCCTAACTATAACATTTTCCGACAAGATAGAACTGCCAAAGGGGGCAGAGTTGCAATCTACTACATTTGTTTATTCCACATGTAACTCTGTATTGTTGTTTGTGTCCCACCTCTTTGCTTTATCTTGGCCAGTTAGCAGTTGTAAATGAGAACTTGTTCTCAACTGGCCTACCTGGTTAAAAGGCCTACCTTGTTAAAGGTGAAAATAATAAAAATTACATAATTTATGCAGCAGCATTTTTGGACTCACCTTGTTGTGCTGTGCTCACTTGAACAGGAAGGCTGCGCGGCGGTCCTTTGTGTGCAAATTTTGTCATCAAACTTTATCATCAAAGTCTGGCATTCTCTGGATTTATGGTGCTTTCAAGACAACTGGAAACTCCCCAAAAAATCAAGGTTGAGTCAAGATGACGTCAGTGATCTTCAGGTCGGAGCTCTAGAAAGAGGCCCAAGTTCCCGAGTTGGATGTAATGTTTATGTCCAATGGCCGATGAGTACCGATACGTTTTACCTATAATTTATCCTTTAAAAAGGATTTGCCAGTAGACTGTCGACTTGATTCATGATGATGACTGCTAGCTTGCTAGATAAGATTTTGAAAGTATGATGCTGATTGGACATAAGTCCAATCAAAGCTACAGTAGATATAACGTGATTAGACATCATTTTATCTGTGGCCAATGACCTTGAACCTTCTTGGATGGGCACTTCTAATGTAACTCTATGGCAGCACCCAAGGGACTTGAATTTTCTAGCTCTACCCTTAGATTTGGCGGTGACGTAGTGTCCCCATGAGTGACAGAACACTGAGCCAATCACGGTGTAACTATAGAACATTACCCAATCACGACACAACTAAAGAACATTACCAACCCCTACGTGTGTGTTTAGCAGGTCGGAGCAGTCCCTGTCGACCCTGGAGCAGGAGCTGTGTGTGTTGGACCAGGAGTCCAGTCAGAGACTGTCTGAGCTGAAGGAGAAGCAGCAACAACAGCTACTCACACTGAGACAGGAGCAGTATTACAGTGAGAAGTACCAGAAGAAAGAACACAACAAAATGGTACATGCACGCACGCTCACACACACACACGCACACACACACACACACCTAACCATATCCTCAACCAGAGTTATACTAGAGACCAGCGTACATAACTACATACAGTAGATGTATTATTTGTGTTGAATCGGCATTAACCCTCAACTCAGTATAACGAGGGCTTTATGGCCAAAATCACCCTGTTGTGCTGACCTTAGATCAGTGTAAAGATTTCCCAGTGCTCCTCTAGTGCTTTGTGAGATGGAAAGACTGAGTGTAGTACCTGATCTGTGTACAGTTTGTGTGGATGAGGTGTCAGAGTTTATCCATGATGAATAGAACCATACTGACAGACCAATTATATTCTCCAATGTCAACAGATAAGTCATACCTGAGTTAAACAGAAAGCATGAGTCAGCTATCATATGCTACGAGGCAGACAAACTATAGGATAACCAGTGTCCTTTTTCCTGTGGATCTCTAGCTGTTGGAGAAGTTGACAGCCATAGCCGAGGAGTGTCAGAGTGTCCAGCTGAAGAAGATCAGAGACATCTGTGACAAGTAAAAAAGTGCACACACACACACGCAAACACACACACACACACACGCAAACACACACACACACAAACAAAAGCACACACACAAACAAAAGCACATACACAAACAAAAACAAAAACACACACACATACACACAGAAACAAATACACACACACAAAATAAGCTCATGTATGCATGTATTTCATGGGCCATTTGTTTCACTATCCTCCTATTTCTCCACAGGGAAAAGAAAGACGTGAAGAAGAAGATGGACAAGAAAAGACAGGAGAAGATTAATGAAGCCAAGGCCAACAACAAGAACGTGACAGAGGAGTAAGTACATGGGGTTGGGGAAGAGACCTCCTAATACATAAGTGTTCATGTTTCTTAAGGCCACTAGGTGGCGATGAAGATTCATGCCTGACTGACTGATCTAGCTAATGATCACGACAGGATCAATTTAATACAAATATTCCGTAATTTTTTATAGAAAGACTTAATTCTTGTAAGTGTCATAGGTCATCAGGCAGACCTACCAACTTTTATATGGTCCTTTGAGCTTGATTGGAACCAGGAACATCAGGATTGTTGACTGTTGAAGTAAAGGTTCCATTTGAGGAATCTTAAAGAGAGGTTAGAGCTGACATCTGTATATGTTTACAGAGAGAAGCTGGAAATCAACAGGTCCTTTGTCAATGAGGTGGTGCAGTATATCAAACGGGTAAGTGTGTGTGTGTGTGTGTGTGTGTGTGTGTGTGTGTGTGTGTGTGTGTGTGTGTGTGTGTGTGTGTGTGTGTGTGTGTGTGTGTGTGTGCGTGCGTGCGTGCGTGTGTGTTTCCATGCCGGCGTGTGGATTTGTTTGTGTTTGTTATGTGGCTACACCTTACTCTCGCCTACCCCTGTCTCTGTCTGTGTAGTTGGAGGATGCTCAGAGTAAGAGAATGGAGAGACTACTTGAGAAGCACAAGGACATCAGACAGCAGATTGTGGATGAGAAACCTAAGGTATGGACACATTTACCCTCAAATACAGAACTGTAGGATGAAGTAGCTTCTAACCAATCATTCAGTGTCAGGAATAGGATGCATCCCAAATGTCACCCTATTCCCTGTATAGTGCCCTGCTTTTGACCAGGACCCATAGTGCACTATGAAGGGAATTGGGAACCATCTGGGACAGAGACATATTTTCAACCCATAATGGTTCCATTGGTTAACCATTTCCATCATGTCCATTGTTACTGTGATTGTAGGAAGGAGGATCCCCAGAGGACCAGGGTAAGACATTCTGCATCTCGGTCTGCATTAATACGGCTTCAATACTTAAGCATTAATAACAATGTATACGGAAGCTTTAATAAGACGGCAAAAGCTGAAGAATGATAACAAGTGGATGTGCAACTTTCCTCTGACCCAGCCTCTCTGTTACAATAACCCTGATGTTTCAACTGCCCTCTACGTCTACGCTCAACCCAACAGTCCCAAAGTACTCTCTGTCCCTGTCTCCTCATTCTGCTATGTACAGGTAGCTGGGTCTCTAAACCCCGTTGCCATGGTTTCTTCCCCCTCTCCCCCACGCTCAGTAATCTCCTCTGTGCCTGGGTGCATGAGGCAGTTGTCTATTTTCCACCATGTTCCCTCTCTGAATACTCTAAAATCTATGGCTGTGTTGCTAAGTGTTTTGGAAGTAAAATACATTTCCAAACCTTGCGATTGAATATGGAAATATAAAGTACACTTTTTTAACCTAGACCTAATGTATTGGCGAAATCTATATGAGGACGTGGTAGGCAGCAGACATATGCTGAAAGAGGATGCATGAATGATGTATATATTGTCCTCATTAGTGCATGACAACACATTTTAGTAGTTTGTGTGTTGACCACAGGGGGTCAGCGTTTCCTGGAGCATTAGCCTGGTAGCTCTTACCAGAGCGATATACTACTGCCCTGCACCACTGCATGTGCTTTTCTTACACTTCCTCATTTCTATCTCAAGGACATGTCTGACAACATGCATCAGGCTGAATGCTGTGATAAGAACAGAGAATAATTACGCTATGAAACAAAAACAGTTCTCTTCTCAGTAGCTGTGCATGGTTACACTGTCTTGGCTGTAAGCTGGCTTTTAGATTCAGCCACCGTCCTACAGTAGCACACCCTTCTTTCTTTCTTTCGGTGTGTGTGTGTGTGTGTGTGTGTGTGTGTGTGTGTGTGTGTGTGTGTGTGTGTGTGTGTGTGTGTGTGTGTGTGTGTGTGTGTGTGTGTGTAAGGGTATGGCTGTGATAATGCCATGTTCCCCCAGTATCCTGGTGTAGCCTCTGTCTTTACAGCTCCTTCAGAGTCCCCCAGTCCAGATATTCTAAAGACAATTCTGCCTCAGCTTGTACTCAATCATACCTCCTGAGTAGTATGTATGTGTTACCTCTGACACGTGTAGAAAAAAGAGGGAGAGAAAGACAGGGAGAGTGATGACGAGGTCAGAGTTCCATCAAGAGCTAATGGAGGAGAGCATGAGTAACCAGAACAGGGCTAATGGAGGAGGGCATGAGTAACCAGGACAGGGCTAATAGAGGAGGGCATGTGTAACCAGGACAGGGCTAATGGAGGAGGGCATGAGTAACCAGGACAGGGCTAATGGAGGAGGACATGAGTAACCAGGACAGGGCTAATGGAGGAGGACATGAGTAACCAGGACAGGGCTAATGGAGGAGGGCATGAGTAACCAGGACAGGGCTAATGGAGGAGAGCATTAGTAACCAGGACAGGGTTAATGGAGGAGGGCATGAGTAACCAGGACAGGGCTAATGGAGGAGGGCATGAGTAACCAGGACAGGGCTAATGGAGGAGGGCATGAGTAACCAGGACAGGGCTAATGGAGGAGAGCATGAGCAACCAGGACAGGGCTAATGGAGGAGGGCATGAGTAACCAGGACAGGGCTAATGGAGGAGGACATGAGTAACCAGGACAGGGCTAATGGAGGAGGACATGAGTAACCAGGACAGGGCTAATGGAGAAGGGCATGAGTAACCAGGACAGGGCTAATGGAGGAGGGCATGAGTAACCAGGACAGGGCTAATGGAGGAGGGCATGAGTAACCAGGACAGGGCTAATGGAGGAGGGCATGAGTAACCAGGACAGGGCTAATGGAGGAGGGCATGAGTAACCAGGACAGGGCTAATGGAGGAGGGCATGTGTAACCAGGACAGGGCTAATGGAGGAGGGCATGAGTAACCAGGACAGGGCTAATGGAGGAGGGCATGAGTAACCAGGACAGGGCTAATGGAGGAGGGCATGAGTAACCAGGACAGGGCTAATGG